>NC_141685.1:1132492763-1132625977 GCF_964263255.1 Lissotriton vulgaris | reverse complement strand
ATGACCCTGAAGAAAAAGTCAAGTCCACCAGGTTTGTGTGGCTATTAGTTAAGCATGTATGTCTGTGGGCTCCACAGTTCTTTCAAACATACAGGGCTGTTCAACAAGAGTTGTCTCAGCTTCATTGGCAAAGGCAGGTGGTGTTTCCATTACAGAGCTATGTAGGGCTGCAACATGATCATCTCATTATATGTTCAGCAAACATTACATACTTGAATTTTCTGCTTCGAATGAGTTGAATTTTGGCCTTTCAGTCTTGAAATTAGCAATGATGTAATTGTTGACATTTGATTAAAAACTTTAGCATTATTTTTGTTGGTGCATTGGTCCTTTTATATACTTGTCACATCCTCATGATGTTACTATTGGGACAAGGAGGACGGAGATGATGGGGTAATGAATCTGTTACAGGTAATCTGCATCACGCTAATTAGTAGACCTCGTTGTCTCAGTCTACAAACTATCCTACCTCCAGCTGCACTTCCACATGTTTACTTGTACAGAAAGTGTGCATGGAAGGATGGGGCATATATCAGGTACACAGACAATTTTAGTGCATGCAAACTCTTATCATGGGATTTGTTAATCTCTTCCGGGAAGAGCAATGAAAAAGGTTGGTTGGGAGTTTGCTCAAATAAAAACAAGCATTGGAAATGCAATAGGTCTCGCAGCATTAGAGTTAGTGCTTTTAGAATTGTTTATGGGTTTTTTTTGTAAATCTTTAGCATTTTTGTTTCCTGTAGCCAATGCTAAAGAATTACAAATAAAAAAAGCCATAAACAATTCTAAAAGCTCTAACTCAAATGCTCCGAGACCTATTGCACTGTGTGAGGGTGAGGGGTTGAGGGTGAGTGAGGGTGAGGGTGGGTGAGGGTGAGTGAGGGTGAGTGAGGGTGAGTGAGGGGTTGAGGGTGAGTGAGGGGTTGAGGGTGAGTGAGGGGTTGAGGGTGAGTGAGGGGTTGAGGGTGAGTGAGGGGTTGAGGGTGAGTGAGGGGTTGAGGGTGAGTGAGGGGTTGAGGGTGAGTGAGGGTGAGTGAGGGGTTGAGGGTGAGTGAGGGGTTGAGGGTGAGTGAGGGGTTGAGGGTGAGTGAGGGTGAGTGAGGGTGAGTGAGGGTGAGTGAGGGTGAGTGAGGGTGAGTGAGGGTGAGTGAGGGTGAGTGAGGGTGAGTGAGGGTGAGGGTGGGTGAGGGAGAGGGTGAGGGGTTGAGGGTGAGGGGTTGAGGGTGAGTGAGGATGAGTGAGGATGAGTGAGGGTGAGTGAGGGTGAGTGAGGGTGAGTGAGGGGTTGAGGGTGAGTGAGGGTGAGTGAGGGTGAGTGAGGGTGAGTGAGGGTGAGTGAGGGTGAGTGAGGGTGAGTGAGGGTGAGTGAGAGTGAGGGTGAGTGAGGGGTTGAGGGTGAGTGAGGGGTTGAGGGTGAGTGAGGGTGAGTGAGGGTGAGGGTGAGTGAGGGTGAGGGTGAGTGAGGGTGAGGGGTTGAGGGTGGGTGAGGGGGAGGGTGAGGGGTTGAGGGTGAGTGAGGATGAGTGAGGGTGAGGGTGAGTGAGGGTGAGGGGTTGAGGGTGGGTGAGGGGTTGAGGGTGAGGGGTTGAGGGTGAGGGGTTGAGGGTGAGGGGTTGAGGGTGAGTGAGGGTGAGTGAGGGTGAGTGAGGGTGAGTGAGGGTGAGTGAGGGTGAGTGAGGGTGAGGGGTTGAGGGGGAGGGGTTGAGGGTGGGTGAGGGGTTGAGGGTGAGTGAGGGTGAGGGGTTGAGGGTGAGGGGTTGAGGGTGAGGGGTTGAGGGTGAGTGAGGGTGAGGGGTTGAGGGTGAGTGAGTGAGGGTGAGGGGTTGAGGGTGGGTGAGGGGTTGAGGGTGAGTGAGGGTGAGGGGTTGAGGGGGAGGGGTTGAGGGTGGGTGAGGGGTTGAGGGTGAGGGGTTGAGGGTGAGTGAGGGTGAGGGCGAGTGAGGGTGAGGGGGTGAGGGGTGGAGGGTGAGGGTGAGGGGTTGAGGGTGAGGGGTTGAGGGTGAGGGGTTGAGGGTGAGGGGTTGAGGGTGAGGGGTTGAGGGTGAGGGGTTGAGGGTGAGGGGTTGAGGGTGAGGGGTTGAGGGTGAGGGGTTGAGGGCGAGTGAGGGTGAGTGAGGGTGAGGGGGTGAGGGGTTGAGGGGTTGAGGGGGTGAGGGGTTGAGGGTGAGTGAGTGAGGGTGAGGGTGAATGAGGGTGAGTGAGGGTGGGTGAGGGGTTGAGGGGGAGGGGTTGAGGGTGAGTGAGGGTGAGTGAGGGGTTGAGGGTGAGTGAGGGTGAGGGTGAGTGGGGGGTTGAGGGTGAGTGAGGGTGAGTGAGGGTGAGGGGTTGAGGGTGAGTGAGGGTGAGGGGTTGAGGGTGAGTGAGGGTGAGTGAGGGTGAGGGTGACTGAGGGTGAGTGAGGGTGAGGGGTTGAGGGTGGTTGAGGATGAGTGAGGGTGAGGGTGGGTGAGGGGTTGAGGGTGAGTGAGGGTGAGGGGTTGAGGGTGAGTGAGGGTGAGTGAGGGTGAGGGTGAGTGAGGGTGAGAGAGGGTGAGGGGTTGAGGGTGAGGGGGTGAGTGAGGGTGAGGGGTTGAGGGTGGGTGAGGGTGAGTGAGGGTGAGGGGTTGAGGGTGGGTGAGGGTGAGTGAGGATGAGTGAGGGTGAGGATGAGTGAGGGTGAGTGAGGGTGAGGGTGAGGGAGGGTGAGGGGTTGAGGGGTTGAGGGTGAGTGAGGGTGAGGGGTTGAGGGTGAGTGAGGGTGAGGGGTTGAGGTTGAGGGGTTGAGGGTGAGTGAGGGTGAGGGGTTGAGGGTGAGTGAGGGTGAGGGGTTGAGGGTGAGTGAGGGCGAGTGAGGGGTTGAGGGTGAGGGGTTGAGGGTGAGGGGTTGAGGGTGAGGGCGAGTGAGGGTGAGGGGGTAAGGGGTTGAGGGGGTGAGGGTGAGGGGTTGAGGGGTGAGTGAGGGTGAGTGAGTGAGGGTGAGTGAGTGAGGGGTGAGGGGTTGAGGGTGGGTGAGTGAGGGTGAGTGAGGGTGAGTGAGGGTGAGTGAGGGTGAGTGAGGGTGAGTGAGGGTGAGTGAGGGTGAGTGAGGGTGAGGGGTTGAGGGTGAGGGGTTGAGGGGGAGGGGTTGAGGGGGAGGGGTTGAGGGTGAGGGGTTGAGGGTGAGGGGTTGAGGGTGAGTGAGGGTGAGGGGTTGAGGGTGAGTGAGGGTGAGGGTGAGTGGGGGGTTGAGGGTGAGTGAGGGTGGGTGAGTGAGGGTGAGGGGTTGAGGGTGAGTGAGGGTGAGTGAGGGTGAGTGAGGGTGAGGGGTTGAGGGTGGGTGAGGATGAGTGAGGGTGAGGGTGGGTGAGGGGTTGAGGGTGAGTGAGGGTGAGGGGTTGAGGGTGAGTGAGGGTGAGTGAGGGTGAGTGAGGGTGAGTGAGGGTGAGTGAGGGTGAGTGAGGGTGAGGGGTTGAGGGTGAGGGTGAGGGGTTGAGGGTGAGTGAGGGTGAGGGGGTGAGTGAGGGTGAGGGGTTGAGGGTGAGTGAGGGTGAGGATGAGTGAGGGTGAGGGGTTGAGGGTGAGGGGGTGAGTGAGGGTGAGGGGTTGAGGGTGGATGAGGGTGAGTGAGGGTGAGGGGTTGAGGGTGGGTGAGGGTGAGTGAGGATGAGTGAGGATGAGTGAGGGTGAGGATGAGTGAGGGTGAGGATGAGTGAGGGTGAGGATGAGTGAGGGTGAGGATGAGTGAGGGTGAGGGGTTGAGGGTGGGTGAGGGTGAGTGAGGGTGAGTGAGGGTGAGTGAGGGTGAGTGAGGGTGAGTGAGGGTGAGGGGTTGAGGGGGAGGGGTTGAGGGGGAGGGGTTGAGGGTGAGTGAGGGAGAGGGTGAGTGGGGGGTTGAGGGTGAGTGAGGGTGAGGGGTTGAGGGTGAGTGAGGGTGAGGGGTTGAGGGTGAGCGAGGGTGAGTGAGGGTGAGTGAGGGTGAGTGAGGGTGAGGGGTTGAGGGTGGGTGAGGATGAGTGAGGGTGAGGGTGGGTGAGGGGTTGAGGGTGAGTGAGGGTGAGGGGTTGAGGGTGAGTGAGGGTGAGGGTGAGTGAGGGTGAGTGAGGGTGAGTGAGGGTGAGGGGTTGAGGGTGAGGGTGAGGGGTTGAGGGTGAGTGAGGGTGAGGGGGTGAGTGAGGGTGAGGGGTGAGTGAGGGTGAGGGGTTGAGGGTGGGTGAGTGAGGGTGAGGGGTTGAGGGTGGGTGAGGGTGAGTGAGGATGAGTGAGGGTGAGGATGAGTGAGGGTGAGGGTGAGTGAGGGTGAGTGAGGGTGAGGGGTTGAGGTTGAGGGGTTGAGGGTGAGTGAGGGTGAGGGGTTGAGGGTGAGTGAGGGTGAGGGGTTGAGGGTGAGTGAGGGTGAGGGCGAGTGAGGGGTTGAGGGTGAGGGGTTGAGGGTGAGGGGTTGAGGGTGAGGGCGAGTGAGGGTGAGGGGGTGAGGGGTTGAGGGGGTGAGGGTGAGGGGTTGAGGGTGAGTGAGTGAGGGTGAGTGAGTGAGGGTGAGGGGTTGAGGGTGAGTGAGTGAGGGTGAGTGAGTGAGGGTGAGTGAGGGTGAGTGAGGGTGAGTGAGGGTGAGGGTTGAGGGTGAGGGGTTGAGGGGGAGGGGTTGAGGGTGAGGGGTTGAGGGTGAGTGAGGGTGAGGGGTTGAGGGTGAGTGAGGGGGAGGGTGAGTGGGGGTTGAGGGTGAGTGAGGGTGGGTGAGTGAGGGTGAGGGGTTGAGGGTGAGTGAGGGTGAGTGAGGGTGAGTGAGGGTGAGGGGTTGAGGGTGGGTGAGGATGAGTGAGGGTGAGGGTGGGTGAGGGGGTGAGGGTGAGTGAGGGTGAGGGGTTGAGGGTGAGTGAGGGTGAGTGAGGGTGAGTGAGGGTGAGGGTGAGTGAGGGTGAGTGAGGGTGAGTGAGGGTGAGTGAGGGTGAGTGAGGGTGAGTGAGGGTGAGGGGTTGAGGGTGAGTGAGGGTGAGGGTGAGTGAGGGTGAGGGGTTGAGGGTGAGTGAGGGTGAGGGGGTGAGTGAGGGTGAGGGGTTGAGGGTGGATGAGGGTGAGTGAGGGTGAGGGGTTGAGGGTGGGTGAGGGTGAGTGAGGATGAGTGAGGGTGAGGATGAGTGAGGGTGAGGGGTTGAGGGTGGGTGAGTGAGGATGAGTGAGGGTGAGGATGAGTGAGGGTGAGGGTGAGTGAGGGTGAGGGTGAGGGGTTGAGGTTGAGGGGTTGAGGGTGAGTGAGGGTGAGGGGTTGAGGGTTGAGTGAGGGTGAGGGGTTGAGGGTGAGTGAGGGTGAGTGAGGGTGAGGCTGAGGGGTTGAGGGTGAGTGAGTGAGAGTGAGGGTGAGGCTGAGGGG
Source organism: Lissotriton vulgaris (assembly GCF_964263255.1). Lineage (NCBI taxonomy): Eukaryota > Metazoa > Chordata > Amphibia > Caudata > Salamandridae > Lissotriton > Lissotriton vulgaris. Next base: position 1,132,620,654 of record NC_141685.1, on the reverse strand, counting down.
TTGAGGGTGAGTGAGTGAGAGTGAGGGTGAGGCTGAGGGGTTGAGGGTGAGTGAGGGTGAGTGAGGGGTTGAGGGTGAGGGGTTGAGGGTGAGGGGTTGAGGGTGAGTGAGGGTGAGGGGTTGAGGGTGGGTGAGGGGTTGAGGGTGAGTGAGGGTGAGGGGTTGAGGGTGAGTGAGGGTGAGTGAGGGTGAGGGTGAGTGAGTGAGGGTGAGGGTGAGGGGTTGAGGGTGAGTGAGGGTGAGGGGTTGAGGGTGAGTGGGGTGAGGGGTTGAGGGTGAGTGAGGGTGAGGGGTTGAGGGTGAGGGGTTGAGGGGTTGAGGGTGAGGGGTTGAGGGTGAGGGGTTGAGGGTGAGGGGTTGAGAGTGAGGGGTTGAGGGTGAGTGAGGGTGAGTGCGGGTGAGTGCGGGTGAGGGTGAGGGGTTGAGGTTGGGTGAGGGGTTGAGGGTGAGTGAGGGTGAGTGAGGGTGAGGGTGAGTGAGGGTGAGTGAGGGTGAGGGTGAGGGGTGAGGGTGAGTGAGGGTGAGCGAGGGTGAGAGAGTGAGGGTGAGGCTGAGGGGTTGAGGGTGAGTGAGGGTGAGCGAGGGTGAGAGAGTGAGGGTGAGGCTGAGGGGTTGAGGGTGAGTGAGGGTGAGTGAGGGGTTGAGGGTGAGGGGTTGAGGGTGAGTGAGTGTGAGGGGTTGAGGGTGAGTGAGGGTGAGGGGTTGAGTGAGGGTGAGGGGTTGAGGGTGAGTGAGGGTGAGTGAGGGTGAGAGAGTGAGGGTGAGGCTGAGGGGTTGAGGGTGAGTGAGGGTGAGTGAGGGTGAGTGAGGGGTTGAGGGTGAGGGGTTGAGGGTGAGTGAGGGTGAGTGAGGGTGAGGGGTTGAGTGAGGGTAAGGGGTTGAGGGTGAGTGAGGGTGAGGGGTTGAGGGTGAGTGAGGGTGAGGGGTTGAGGGTGAGTGAGGGTGAGTGAGGGTGAGGGTTGAGGGTGAGGTTGAGTGAGGGTGAGTGAGGGTGAGGGTGAGGCTGAGGGGTTGAGGGTGAGTGAGGGTGAGTGAGGGGTTGAGGGTGAGGGGTTGAGGGTGAGTGAGGGTGAGTGAGGGTGAGGGTGAGGGTGAGGGGTTGAGGGAGACTAGAGCAAAGAAGCGGGGTGGGGCTACAGGCAGCATAGTTAAGGACTGCAGCGCCCGGCAAGCCGTTCGTATCTGTGACGTGGTTACGTCATCCAGACTGTAACTGCGTAGTCAATAAGAGACGGCAATGGGAAGTAAACTAACTGAATGTCCGTCACTCGAAAAAAACGGATACGCTACTGTAGTATGGCGGAAGAAGCTGAACATAATGGCCATATTGAAATGTTTACGTGTTTCGCTATTTTAAAAAAGCGATACACTCAGAAATAAGTAAAAAAAGATGATTCTGTACATACAAGATTAGAAAAAGAACAAATACATACTTTGAACGAACAGAGTATTGAGGGACGAAGCAAAACCGTACTGCTTTTAAGAAAATGAAAACAACGAAATCCCAAATTGTTTCACTGTTGTCAAGGCGTTTGAAAATGGAAGTTAGAAGGACCCTGGGTAATTATCCGCAGTATCAAAACTAAAAGTTAAGGCAGCAGAGGCTGTTGCTGGAGACGGGTCTAGATCGAAAGCAAAACAAGACGAAGAGAGCGAGAGTGAGCTGGCCCTGGAAACGCCTCCCCTCCCTGCTGTTTGTGTCAACAGAAAGAGGAGAGGAAGCAGCGCTGCTTGCCAGCACAGCCGCCCATAGGCAACAAGACGGAGGGAAGAGAGGGGAGGGGGGAGGAGAAATGCGACACGGCGGGAAGGGGAGGGGGCGGAGCGGGTAAAATAAACAAGACGGAGGGAAGAGAGGGGAGGGGGAGGAGAAATGCGACACGGCGGGAAGGGGAGGGGGCGGAGCGGGTTAAATTAAACAAACAGAGGGGAGGGGGGAGGAGAAATGCGACACGGCGGGAAGGGGAGGGGGCGGAGTGCGGCTGAGGGAACTGATGTGCACGCGCTTTTAAGCTCAATGCGCATGCGCATTGAGCTTAAAAGTCACGGGCACTGCAAGGAATCGCCTCGATTCCTTGCAAGTTGGGGAAAGAGTGGATAAGTCCCAATACTCTCGCTTGCTCGATGCGCATCGACAGGCGAGACCTAAAAAGCCTATTGGAATGAGGTGGGGGAAGCAATGGACGAGCTGGGGGGATAACAACATGTAAAGGTTGGGGGAAGCTGCATTTGGTGGTCACAAAGGAAGGGGGAGGAAGCATCGTGGGCACAGATGGACTGCTCAGTTGTAGATGTCATTGTGGGGTTGAGGAGCAATTGGGCCTAGGATCGGTGGAACCACTGGGCTCTGAAAGTCAGTGATGGCCAGCAAGGATCTGGGGTGGCAGGGCGGGAGGACTAGGGGGTAATTAGGTAAGTAGGTATAATTGTAAAAAAAAAAAGAAGAATTCACTTACCTCCTTGCTGCTTTGTCCCACGTTGTCTCTCCTCTGCCAAATAGGAAGCGGCAAGGTTCCCCAGAGCCAATCACAACGCTACAATGCAGCGTTGTGATTGGTCTGAGTGCCATGGTTCGGCGATCATATGGGTACTGGGGACCTGGGCATGTTCTCTATGCAGACTGTAATGCCACCTGCATGGAGAACATGCTGAAGTGTGTATGACTGTGTGGCCTGCCCGGAGGGCCGGTCAAAGCATCATGCACACTTTAGTGTGCTCACCACTCCTTCCCTGCTGTCAGCAGAGCAGCCTTGCCCTCATACTGCTACAGCAGGGAAGAATAAAATGATAATAACATCGCATTATTACCATTTTATTTTTCCTTTCTTTTGCTGCTGCACAGCAGCAGTGGGGCTACGCTCCTCCACCTTAGGGGAGGAGCCGCCACTGTGTGAAAGTTCAACAAGATGAAAAGGAAACAAATGAATGATGGAAGGCATCCTCTCACACTTGGTGGGGGGTTGAGACGGTAAATAGCCATTACAACGCAGCTTTAACACCACATACCATTACGTCGCATGTATTACAATGCATGCGATGTAACAACGCGTACCATTACTATGCATACTATTATATCACATGCGCTTTTACAAAGCATGTGATGTAATGGCTATCCACATAGTTGTGAGGAAACTGAGGCTATTCCGTTTCCTCACAAAGACCTGCACCACCCCTCAGACGTCGCTGGAACCCGGAGAGAGGAACTATGAGGAGAGAGAGGTAAGGGGGATTGGGGTTAGGGGGAGGGTCGTGCTGGGGGTAGTGTTTCAGTGTAGAGATCGGACTGGGGTCGGGGAAGGTCTTACAGGAGGTAGTGTTTTAGGGTTTAGGGTAGTGGTGTGGTGTGTGTGTAGTGCAGGGTAGTGTTGAAGGGCTTAGGCTAGTGTCGGGGTCGTACAGGGTAGTGTTTAAGTGTAGGGAGCAAACTGGGGTCGGGGAAGGTCATGATCGAGGTAGTGTTTTAGGGTTTAGGGTAGTGCTGTGGTGTGAGTGTGTGTGTGTGTGTAGTGCAGGATAGTGTTTTAGGGTTTAGGGTAGTGTCGGGGGGTCGTGCAGGATAGTGTTTGAGTGTAGGGAGCGGACTGTGGGTCAGGAGAGGGAAATGCTGGAGGTAGTGTTTTAGGGTTTAGGGTAGTGCTGTGGTGTGTGTAGTGCAGGGTAGTGTTGTTGGGTTTAGGGTAGTGTCAGGTCGTCCAGGATGGTGTTTAAGTGTAGGGAGCGGACTGGGGGTTGGGGACAGTCGTGCCGGAGGTAGTGTTTTAGGGTTTAGGGTAGTGTTGTGGTGTGTGAGTGTAGTGCAGGGTAGTGTTGTTGGGTTTAGGGTAGTGTCTGGGTCGTCCAGGGTAGTGTTTAAGTGTAGGGAGCGGACTGGGGGTCGGGGACGGTCGTGCTGGAGGTAGTGTTTTAGGGTTTAGGGTAGTGCCATGGTGTGTGTATGTAGTTCAGGGTAGTGTTGTTGGGTTTAGGGTAGTGTCAGGGGGTCGTGCTGGGTAGTCTTAATGTAGGGAGAGTACTGGGGGTCGGGGGAGGATTGTGCTGGAGGTAGTGTTTTAGGGTTTAGGGTAGTGCTGTGGTGGGTGTATAGTGCAGGGTAGTGTTTTAGGATAGTGTCGGGGGCTGTGCAGGGTAGTGTTTAAGTGTAGGGAGCGGACTGGGGTCAGGGAGGGTTGTGCTGGAGGTAGAGGTTTAGGGTATTTCTGTGGTGGGTGTGTAGTGCAGGGTAGTGTTGATGGGTTTAGGGTGGTGTTGGGGGTCGTGCAGGGCAGTGGTTTAGTGTATGAAGTGGACTGGGGGTCGGGGGAGGGTTGTGCTAGAGGTAGTGTTTAAGGGTATAGGCTAGTGCCGTGGTGTGTGTCTAGTGCAGGGTAGTGTTGATGGTTTTAGGGTAGTGTCAGGAGGTTGTGCTGGGTAATCTTAATGTAGGGAGAGTACTGGGGGTCAGGGAGGGTCGTGCAGGGGTACTAAATTAGGGTTTAGGGCAGGGCAGGGTATTGTCACTTAAATTGCATACTTTTACCATGAGTATAGCTTAACAATGCATGCCTTTGCGTTGTAATGGTATGCATGGTAAAAGCATATGCGTGGTTGTAACGACCGGATTTTCGGACCAGATAGAATCAGACTAGAACACCACTAACCCAGCCGAAACGTAACCATCTCCCTCCTCAGGACCTACTTACAAAAGGCACCTGTGTACCTACCTAAGGATGGGGAATTAGCAATATATAGAAGCTTAGATCTTCTACAACACCACACTCATACCTTATAGTCTCGCGGCAACAGGGGCCCAGACTAGACTACCCTGAGGCAGTTCCGATTATCTACCATTACACACTGATAACCATCAGAGCTCACGCAAGCCACAATCTGGTGGGTATACACACTGACCACAATCAGTGCTCTCGCAAGCCACAATCTGGTGGGTACATTACTTACACAAGCCACAATCCTGTGGGTATAACGCCGCTACACAACGACGATCACTTTCCTATGAATACCTCCTCCATACTGGGGAACTCTTTCTCTCTCCTACTGGAATAATACAATGTTATCGATTATGGGACAGATAGACAGGTCGATCCTCTCCCACACAAGAATGGCCAAATTACACTGTGTAAAGGTTATTCCCTATTTCGAGTGCTCCTCTACTCCCTTGCTCAGTTACCATTTACCTGGACGGGAGTTGCATCCGTTCACATAACAGCATCTGACTAGAAGAAAGGTTAACTTTATCATAAGAAAGCAACAATTACACATTAGTTCACTAAGAACTGGGGTTTCTTTATTCATTAATAACATCAACCATATAACACTACAATATTACACATAGCCTGAAAAGCAAAAGGAAAGGTTAGAATGTGTGTGTACTAATAAGAAAGGGTCGACGTCACCTTATGAGTATGAAGTCTGGACTCGGTAGTCATCTGGGTTCCCTTCTCGTCTGTGTCTTGGCTCGTCTTGTGATCACCCCTGCAGTCACGGATACACATCTGCACCGTTATGCTCTGTCTCCTCCGTTCTCCTCCAAGTCACTGGAACCTTCCTCCTATTCGCTGTCTCATCAGCTGCTCTCTCTCTCTCTCTGCTTTGCACTACTTCTCTCTCCTCTCAATCACAGACTGTCTTCACTTTCCTGCTTCGATCTTATAAATCGGTTTCTACCACTCTGGTATTAGTTCTCTCTGCTAACTGCTTCACTCTGTATGCTCTGATCTTAATATCAAAGCTCGCCAGCTGCTCCAACTAAAATAACTCCAATCTTTCTAAGAGAGTATTAGCTTCTCGGTCTACCTCGGACTTCAAAATGGCGACTGTCTGCCTTAAGATGATTAATTGCAATGATGCTAACGGCTAGCTGCCGCCTACGAACTGACTCTCTCACTACCTCATGCTTTCACTAATGTGGAACCTTGTTCATGCATGGAAAGTTACGGCCAGTAACCTGCCGCCTCCAAATTCTTGTACCTCCCCGTACCAAGGACACGTTCTCAGCCGGCCGGCCTGATGTTATGTCTTCGATACGAAGAAAAATACAGTTCTTCGATAAGGGCCAGCCTGAGCCGGTTCTCTCCAAGCGAACAACACCTCATAACTAAAACATTACATTTGACCTAAAAGCATCTCAAGCTGCAGAGGCAGAAAGAAAGATGGAGTCTCGCCCGTTCGAGGCCTACAGGGCCCGAAATAAGCATAACTCCATCAGAAATATACTAGCACTCTTACAAAAGGACGGATTAATACTAATACTAAGAAATCTATCCCTTAACATAGGTTTATAAGCCCTAGAATGAAAGAAAGGGTAGGGGATTGCATCAAACGCCTTGTAAATAGGCCCGGTATAAGGTTCTAGTCCTTCTATTAGAATGATAGCAGACTAAAGTCACCTTCAATCACCTTCACTCAAGAAAAAGGGGCAAAAACTCGGTCAGAACACTGGTAAAAGCATGCGATGTAATGGCATGTCCTTATAATTGCAACGTGTACTAACACCCGCTTTGTAATGGCACGCGTGATATTAGTGCGCTTTGTAATGAGTCATATTCGGTTGAGATATCAGGACCAGATGCTCAACTTGCTGGGTTGGCTTCTTAACGTACTCATTGTACGTGGGGGATACAGCATAGGCATAGAGACACACGTGGAGGGATGATTTAGTATTATCTGCAGTAATTTATAAATCTCTATGTATGCATAGCTGCACAGTTGCCCTATACCACACATGAACGCTTCAATGAGTAGAGGGCTTTTATTCAATAAGACTTTACTTTCTAGGAAGGAATTGAATTATAGGTCCCAGGATGCAAAGCATGCTTCCTAAAGTCCACGGCCGCCTACAGGGATCCCACTTGAGCAATACTACATTTATGGATGTATGAAGTACGTGCTCTTTCCACCAAAAAGTCTCCAATGCATTTTCCCGAATTGAGAAACCCCACATGTCGAAGGCAGACATTAAGTAGGCCAGCTGGTTGAGGTGACTTATGCTAGATATTGCACCTGAGCTAATAGCACATCTCAGGTCACAAATTGCCCCTCCATAAACAATACCGTTCACCTAAGCGTCACAGGTCTAAGTGGCAGTAGGTAGGGAGCAAAGTCCTTAAAAACCAAACTAGGCAGTATGCAAGTGACATTCCTGCGCATGACTTGACAGCGCAACATCATGGCATCACAGGAAGTTGTATCACAACTCATGACCTCACAGGAAGTGACATCACAAAAAGGGACGTCAGATCGTCACACAAAAGGGAGGTCAGATCTTCACACTTCGCACACATGTTTCGCAGGGCTGTCATGAGAACATTTGAGCGCATTATGAGATTTAACAAATGAGATTTTACACCTAGGTTCGGCCAAAAAAGCGGTGCAGTCTTGACTCAAAATATGGGCCTCAATTTATACATTTATTTTTTTTAACTCTCCCACATAAAATTTGGCAACAAGGAGAAAGAGAGTAGTAAATCTATTCTGCTTAATTGGTTGCAAAGTCTGCATTTTAAAATATCTTATGGGGTTAAGGCACCTGCTGCAGAGATCTTTGTCTGCTCAAGTAATCCCGGGGAACAATAACAATAATGGTAAGATAACTTTGGAGGGTAACACATTTGCTGGAGAGACCTGTGTTTTCTCTACACCCAATTTTGAATCAAAGTAGCGTAGAGGGTTAATGTGTCTCTTGCAAAACACATCATCTAACATGCAGATGACAGCTTTGTCTTTTATGGCGATGGTAAGTGTGTTAATGTTTTTAACAAAGAGATCCTTTTGTTACTCATTGTTCATCAATTATAATCCTTCAAATATAGCACAGTGGGGTGTGAAGGACATGTGACATCTACACCTTGTAACACTCATTGTCTTATGTAACACATATTTTACATTGATTTACACATTTATAGGATTTATTGTCAATGTATAATGTGTACGTGTGATGTAAAGCACTCTGACACCCTGCATTGGGATCAGCTCCGACACCCCTCATTGGGATGAGTAGCGCTATAAAAGAAATCAAACAAAAGGGTGGTATTTAAATTGTTATTTGTGTAAATACTGGAACAGAGCAACACAGTCGATATTCTTCTATACAGAGATTGAACAATGTAAAAAGCATGCCTCTCTTAAGTATTTGTGAAGTGTAACAACAAGGTCCAGGTCCCCAAAGCCTAAAGAATGGCTTGGGTGGCAGATATTAGTTATTTTTAACATATATTGAATTAATAAACCACTGTTGTCATGCTCCTCTCTAAATTGGACAAACAGCGCCACCAAGTGGCAGTCTGTCATAAGTGCCGGTGTTGACAAATAAATGCCAGTGCCACACACCGGAAACCACTGGCTCAAATTAAGCAATGACTGCATCTGTATGTCTGTAGTGCACCTGTGCGTCTGTAATGAACCTGTGCGTCTGTACTACAACTCTGTGTCTGTACCGCAACTGTACATCTGTACCACTCAGGAGCGTAACAAAAGTTGAGGGGGCCCCACTGCAAGGTACGTGGGGGGCCCCCTCTGGACTCAATCCGTAGCTCTCTAGCCGGAGTACTGTGCTGAGGGGGCCCACTGGACCTTGGGGACCCCCCTCCCCACTGTAGGCGCTGCAGGGGCATTTGTTACACCAGTGGTTCTACACCTGTGCGTCCGTACTGCACCTGTGCGTCTGTAGTGCATCTCTACATCTTCATTGCGTCTGTAGTGCACCTGTATGTCTGTATTGCACCTGAGCGTCTGTACTGCACCTGTGTGTCTGTACAGTGCTACGGTTGCTAAACAGTATTCGCCTCAAGCACTCCATTTTGCACCCTTTTGACACCATGTAAGTTGTTTCCCTGTTGCTTATAATTTCTATTTTATTACTACACTCCTGTACAGCGCTCCGATGCCAGCCAAGACCTTGTTGACGCTTTGCAGAACTGTGTAATAAATAAAACACAATACGGACTTTGGAAAACATTGAATTGTAATTTGTTTATCACTGCAGCGCCAGAAGTGCAAGGGGACATTCTTCAGGTGCTAAAACCTCTACAGCCGGTCATTTAGACCCATACCCAGACCCGGCCGGATCCCTGACTGCCACCGAGCCACCCCAGGACGCACCCACGGACCCTTCTCCTGCCAATCCTGCAAGTTCTCCTGCATCCGGACATGTACCACACCTGCACCCGCCAAGCAGAGCACCTACAGCAACCACCCGAAGTGCATCCTGCACAACACCCGCTCCGTCCACAGACACACCGTAGAACTATGGAACCTGCTTGACACCACAGCTCCAGATGTCGCCTTCCTCACAGAAACCTGGATGAACGCCTCCTCAGTGCCCGCCATCGCCATCGCCATCCCGGACGGATACAAGATCACCCGGAGGGACCGTGCCAACCAGACAGGAGGAGGCATCGCTATCGTCCACAAGAACACCATCCGCATCACGACCAAGCAACTGGTGAACACCTCCACCCACTACGCAGGACACACGCTTGACCCAGTCTTCTCCTCCAGCAAGTATATCTCCTTCAGCCACTCCACCGGACTCCACTGGACAGACCACAGCTGCGTCCACTTCGGCTACAGAAGGATCACGACTCACCACCACCCGCAACAGGCTCCCCGCAGGAGCTGGAACAAGATCACCACCGACCAGCTCACCACCTCCCTCAGCCAGAACCCTCCCGCCAGATCAACGAACCCCAACCAAGCAGCCAACAACCTCACACAGTGGATCACCAACTGCGCTGACGACCTCGCACCCCTGAAAAACCATCCCAGCACACCCGGAAGCAAGAAAGCCCCCTGGTTCAATGACGACCTCAAGAACTCCAAGAAGAACTGCCGTACCCTTGAGAAAGCCTGGCGAAAAAACCCGACTACAGACAACATGACCGCCCTCAAGCACGCCACCCGCAAACACCACCAGCTGATCCACACCACCAAGAAGTCAGCATTCAAGGATCGACTAGACAACAACGCACACAACAGCAAGGAACTCTTCAACATCGTCAAAGAGCTCTCCAACTCCAGCGCCGGAAACAACGACATCACTCCCTCACAAGACCTCTGCGACTCACTCGCCTCGTTCTTCCACAGCAAGATCGCAGACATACACAACAGCTTCGGCGAACAGACCACGCACCCAACCACTGAACCAACGCCCCCCACCACCACCCTCCGCGCCTGGACCCCGGTCAGCATCGAAGACACCATCCACACGGTGAACACCATCCACTCCGGATCGCCAACCGACCCATGCCCCCACCACTTCTTCAACAAGGCCGACTCCGTCATCGCACTCCAACCCCGGGACATCATCAACTGCTCCTTCAACACTGCCACCTTCCCGAAGAGCTGGAAGCACGCTGAACTCAGCGCCCTCCTGAAGAAGCCTTCAGCAGACCCCACCGACCTCAAGAACTACCGCCCCATCTCGCTCCTCCCGTTCCCTGCCAAAGTCATTGAGAAGACCGTCATCAGACAGCTTGCCGCCTTCCTCGAGACAAACGGAGCCCTCAACCACTCGCAGTCCGGCTTCTGAGCCGACCACAGCACCGAGACCGCCCTCATCGCAGCCACTGACGACATCCGAACCCTGCTCGACAACGGGGAAACAGTGGCCCTCATCCTCCTGGACCTCTCTGCAGCGTTCGATACTGTCTGCCACCGCACCTTAGTACAACGCCTCAGCAACGTCGGAATCCAAGAGAAGGCACTGGATTGGATCATCTCGTTCCTCTCCGGAAGAACCCAGAGGGTCCACCTCCCCCGTTCAGATCCGAGGCCACCGAAGTCATCTGCGGCGTACCACAAGGATCATCACTCAGCCCGACCCTCTTCAACAACTACATGAGCCCCCTTGCGGCTATCGCATGCCAACACAACCTCAACATCATCTCCTACGCCGACAACACCCAGCTGATCCTCTCCCTCACCAACAACCCAGCCACCGCCAGAACCAACCTACACGAAGGGATGAAAGACGTAGCCGAGTGGATGAAGAAAAGCCGCCTGAAACTGAACTCAGACAAGACGGAAGTCCTCATCCTTGGATCATCACCCTCTGCCTGGGATGGCTCCTGGTGGCCCCCCGCCCTGGGCAACGCACCCAAACCAATGGACCACGCACGCAACCTGGGCTTCATCCTGGACTCCTCCCTCTCGATGACCAGACAAGTCAACGCCGTGTCATCATCATGTTTCAACATCATACGCATGCTCCGAAAGATCTTCCGATGGATCCCCACCGAAACCAGGAAGACGGTCACCCAGGCTCTCGTCACCAGCCGACTGGACTACGGAAACACCCTCTACACCGGAACCACAGCCAAACTGCAGAAAAGACTCCAACGCATCCAGAACGCCTCCGCACGACTCATCCTGGACATCCCCCGTCACAGCCACATCTCCGGACACCTGAGAGACCTGCACTGGCTCCCCGTCAGCAAGAGAATCACGTTCCGTCTCCTCACCCACGCACACAAGGCCCTCCACGACCTGGGCCCCAGGTACCTCAACAACCGCCTGACCCTCTACACTCCCACCCGCCAGCTACGATCGACCAGCCACGCCCTCGCCGCCGTTCCACGCATTCGAAGAGCCACTATGGGGTAAGATCCTTCTCCTACCTGGCAGCCAAGACTTGGAACTCCTCCCCATCCACCTCCGTCTTACCCAAGACCACCTCTCCTTCAGGAAGCAACTCAAGACCTGGCTGTTCGAGCAGTAGCGGACACCCCTCCCCCAAGCGCCTTGAGACCCTCCGGGTGAGTAGCGCGCTATACAAATTTCGTGATTGATTGATACAACTCTAACTTGGGTGAGGGCCCTGATTTCGATAATTCCCCGATAAACCATAAATGTCAAGAATAGGCCCCTGGGTAACTTTCCTTAAGAAATACTGCTGTCTGACTTCCTTCTAGGCCTTGCAGCATGTGGTGGGAACCTAGATCACAGAAGTCCTCTAGAGGACTCTTTGATACTTCAATATGTATTTTAATTTAGATAGTAAACAATAATACATTTAAAATAAATAAACATAATGTGTAGAAAAAATTATATAAAATACATTTATAAAAAACATTCGCTTTCAGAAAGTTAAACCATGATTTAAACAATCAATAAAAAATAAAATACATTAAAAGTATGAATACTAAAAATTAATATTAATAATAAACATATATAACAAAACTCTGTAGCAAATTATATTAAAGAATTACAATATAACATCTAAAAAAGTAAAATGCAACTAATGTTATATGTAATAAAAAAAAGTATATTTTAAAATAAAAAAAAATGTTACATGCATATTACCACTCGTAGGCAAGCTAAAGTAAGGAATGTGCTGGATTTTGAAGGGGTCAATTGTACTGTTCCCATTCCAATCTGAGCACAAGAGGGATAGTGTTGTGAAGTAAAAAGCTGTGTGTCTTTGTTACCCTTGCCTTGCTTTTAGATGAGTCTCAGATAGCTGCGTAGGACAGTGGGACAAAAAGAGGCATGGTGGCTCCTTAAATTTGGCCTTTGTCTTGCGCCAGCTGGAGTCTGAAATGTGAAAGTCGCCTCGCCGGCTGCACCGTTGCTGCGCGAAAAGAAAGCAGATAAGGTGCAGGTGATGCTGAATGTGTCCATGTGTCTGAAAATGACAACAGTAAGTTCAGCATATTTCACTGGGGCCCTCTTCTTGAAAGGGGGACGGCGTCCACCCTGTGAAAATAGTAGGTGGGCGCTGTGTACCCGGAGGTGCCCCGGACTTATGACCTGAGTGGCAGGCTTTGGAGGAACTGACTCATTGTGCTTCGCACAAGTGCGCAGTGGTCGAAGTGCATGAAAACAGTATGGGAACTGTGATGCTGTACGCAGATAGAGGAGGATGAGTGAGTGTGGGGGCAGAGACAAAGGCATGGCTAAAAAAACAAAAGATTCTGTAACTTTTTTAGGTCTTTTACCTTCAGGTAACTACATATAAACTAAGGCACAGATTAAATAAAACATAAATCTGTTAATTTAAACAGTGTGAAATACACTAGTGTACATTATGAAACTTCTGTTAGTTAATGCATTGCAGAGGTTCGTGTCTGTAATCAGAGAGCCACAGAATGGAATCATGGTTGGTGCAGTGGAGAATAGTGACTTTGTATGTTCAGTACTACAAAGTCCCAGTCTGGGACAGAATGCACTAGGAATATCTGAGTCATTATTTCAAGCTTGCATTACACACAGTGTCGGATAGACAGCTTCAAAACGTGCAAAAAGGTTTAAGAGAAAGTGCTTCCGAAAACATATAGATTTTAGTAATACCAAGACTGTACCAAGTGCAATTTTTGTGTAACTTTCCATTAAAAGCACACACTTCAAAGCTCAGCTGGTAACTCCCTTCCAATAAAACCGTCACCAGGATGCTTCTAGTTATTATTAAAGCAAAATCCGTGTTCTAAGAACCCTTGGGCCCCATTAGGATGGTGGGCGGATTGCCCGCGCAATCTGTGCAGAAATGACCCCCTGCCATATTACAATGGCTGGGGGGTCCGCAGCGGACGGAAAGACAGTCGTTGCTTTTCTGCCTGGTTGACATGTCGACCCGGGCGGAAAAGGGTTCTCTTTGGTGGCGGTGTCTGAAAGACACCGCCAGCCATATTAGGATTTGGGGTTTGAAATGCCTTTCCATGGTGGCATTGCCGCCACAGAAGGGCATGCGTAGTCTGCTTGGGGGGCCCGTTGCGGGCACCCAGGGACTGCGGGGGGGTGGGTGTGCACATTGAGTTCCCTGCACAACATGGCAGGCACTGGTGCCTGCCATGTTGTGCATAGAAGTGCACAACATGCCTTCCTGGCATTGTGGAGGGTGGTGCTGAGTGCACGGCCCGCCACAATGTTAGGAATGCAGGATGCGCCCACCACTGTGACGGGCACATCATAACGGCAGCCACGGGACGCCCGCCCTTAAGGCGGGTGGTCCATTTGTACGACGGGATGGCGGGCTGCCTGACATCCTAATGTGCCCCTTAATGTTTGCAGATTAACCAGTTGCGCACATTTAAATCATGCAACCAGGCACCCAGGCAAGAAGGTTTGTTTAGCCTTCTGCACCCCCCCCACCTCCCCCATCCTCCACCACGGTTTCAAAGCACAGGAGACTTCCTGTATTACACTTCTACTATGCACATCAACTCTTGGAATTAACCCTGCCGGAACAGTTTACTTTTCTTAAAAAGTAGGGAACTTTTTTACTTAAATTGGAGAAGGAGGGGCACATCGTGCCCTTCCGATCCTGCCCACTTCGAGCAATGAGTAAAACAAACAAAAACAAGCATTGGAAATGCAATAGGTCTCGCATTAGAAAAGTTGGAGTTATTGGTATTGTAAATGACATATGTTATTTATTTGTTGGTTTTTAAAATTGCTAAATTGATGGCTTTGTCATTTACAATGCCAATAGTTATAACTTTTGCGAATGTGACACCTATAGCATTTGGAATGCAACATGTTTTGTATTTACGTGACTTAGATGGCAGCTCTTGTCGTTAGGCCACATCTCTAGAGAGCAGGAGAGTGCAGCAGGGGAGGGAAGCACAGCAATGCAATAGGTCTTGCATTAGGAAAGTTTGAGCTATTGGTATTGTAAAGGACACATTTTTTATTTATGTGCTTGTTTTGAAAATAGCGAATTAATAGCTTTGTTATTTACAATGCCAATAGTTGAGGGTGAGGGTGAGTGAGGGTGAGGTGTTGAGGGTGAGTGAGGGTGAGGTGTTGAGGGTGAGTGAGGCTGAGTGAGGGTGAGGGGTTGAGGGGGAGGGGTCGAGGGTGAGGGTTGAGGGTGAGGGAGGGTGAGGGTTTGAGGGTGAGTGAGGGTGAGGGGTTGAGGGTGAGTGAGGGTGAGTGCAGCTGAGGGGTTGAGGGTGAGTGAGGGTGAGGTGTTGAGGGTGAGTGAGGGTGGCCCTCACTCAACCTTGATTCTGAAGTTAGCCCCATATGGTAGTTTAGGTTATTGTATTATTTTAAAGCACAGCAAAGCAAACTGTGGTAAGCCTGGATGGGCATTTACTAATAACAATAAGAAACTTTCCAAACGCAATATAAATGCAGTACATTACGAAATAAAGATAAATAGATAAAAACGCAATCTTACCCAAAACCACTTCACAAACTTTAAAAACATTAATATCTATTATGAACTCGATCCTCGCCCAGTAACTGTCTCCCTTATCACACCCAGAAGGGAAAGCTGCGTCTCTTTCAAATGGAGTTCGGACTTCAGTCTAACGAAATTGAAAGAAAAATAAAGAAAGACGAAAATAAAGGAACGTTAGAGCTGTTTCAAAGTCTTTTCACAACTTCGCCCCAGCAAATGCATCTTTAAGGCAGTGCAGGTTCAGTGAAGCTGCGTTCACAGAGGGCATGTACCAAACCGCAAGCGAGTGGTTTCAAATCATGGTTTTGTCATAGGAGCGGGAATAAAAATGCGTTTTCAGAAATCTGAAAGTAAACACAAAACGTTTGATGTAGTGGCTGATTGAGCACAAATGTAGTTTGACATTATTATAATAATACTATTACAATACTGATTAATTGTGGATTGTTTATATGTCCAAAGTTTATTGTAACTTCATTCACCTTCAAGTTTGTTAGGTTGAATCTCGCATAAAAGACTCCTTTTGCTGCATTGAATCTGTTCGAAGTTCACATGTGCCTCACGCGACACGTGCGACACACGTGTATTATAGTGCCTCAAAATGATTTTCTCAATGTATTGAAATTTTAGCTGTAAAACGTTAACAGTTGGGACAGCAGTTAATGATTAACTACATCATATTGTGACGCTATTGCTTTGGACAATTGTGATATGTGCACTGATCATGTAACTATCTGTTATTCATTTGTGCTCGTTCTTTGGCCGTGTCTGTGGCTTGCGAGGTTGATAATGAGAATTTACTGAAGTTGAATGGAGCCACTGATTTGGGGGTTTGCAAGGGAGCTTCACTTTGGACTCTGTTGCTTCTCGGTTGAGACTCTATTCAGGTGTAAGCTGCGGGTGGTGGTGGGCGAGCCAGAGCAGGTGAGTAGCTGTGCCACCACAGGGTCAAAGATGCATGTTTGAGCAGGTCTCACTCTGGCAGTCTTGGTCCAGACCTTATTTAATGCGTGTAATTGACAGTGCATTGACACTCACCGCTGCCTTTTTGGATTGCAGGGATCTGAAGCCAGAGAATAGGAGGAGAGTAGGGGAGCTGTGGGGAGGGGGGGAGGAGAAATGCGACGCGACATGGCAGGCAGGGGAGGGGGCGGAGCGGGGGTGTGGGAGGAGTGTGGGAACAGACGGCGAGGGGAGGAGAGTAGGAGGAGGAGAGTAGGGGAGCTGTGGGGAGGGGGGAGGAGAAATGCGACGCGACATGGCAGGCAGGGGAGGGGGCGGAGCGGGGGTGTGGGAGGAGTGCGGGAACAGACGGCGAGGGGAGGAGAGTAGGAGGAGGAGAGTAGGGGAGGCACGGCCTAGCGGCCGTGCAATCAAGAAGTGAGGGGGCGGGAGAGTAGGCAAGGCAGGCGGCTAGGGGCATGTGCACGCGCTTTTAAGCTCAATGCGCATGCGCATTGAGCTTAAAAGTCACGGGCACTGCAAGGAATCGCCACGATTCCTTGCAAGTTGGATAAAGAGTGGATAAGCCACCATAGTCTCGCTTGCTCGATGCGCATGCGCATCGACAGGCGAGACCTAAAAAGCTCAATCATGTTATGTGCGTTTGTGAATTTTTTTCAAGAACAGATAATAGTATAACATTGAAATCTACATTAGCTTTCCCTCAACTTGATGTAAATGTTAAATTAAGGGAATGAAGATTATTTTGTGACTTGTCAAGCTGAACCAGTGATCTACTGCTCGGACGATCAAGGTTTCCATTCCTGTCCTTCCTGGACTCGCAGCAGAAATCTTACAACTCTCCCGCATAACTATCATAGCTGGAGGCGAGGGTCAAAGGGATGAGCGTCGGGGCTGGCCACTGAACAGGAATGCTTTCCTTTCACATGGAGAACGGTTTTGGAAGAACTACGAGGCAAAACGCTCTGGATTATGAACTCCGAGGACTAGCCTTTGTATCCTGGGCCCCAAGTTGGCTTCCAACCCCTTGACCCACATGGCACCGATGCAGCTGCTATTGTTTATTTGTTGTTACTTATTGTTCCAAAAGAGCAGAAGTCAATCTTGGTGCCAGAAATAAAATAAAATCATTTAAAGGCAGTGGCTGCTCTTCTGCTAAGGAGGAGGAGCGTCGCCCCACTGCCTGGAAGCAGCAATCGAAAGGACAAGCATTTGCAATGCAATAGGTCTCACAGCATTAAAGTTTGAGTTACTGGCATTGTAAATGACAATGCTTTGCATTAATTTTTTGTCTTTAATTTGCAATTGGTATATAAACATTGTTTGCACAAAGGCATTCACACGATACCCCCCCCCAATTGACGAAACCAGTTTGAGGGTACCCATATTCAAATGTACTTTTTAGGACTAACACTCTAACCATTGTTTACAATGTGACCAAAAATCGAATGTGGGCAAACCATTCCATCAACTGATATCCCCAATTTGTAAATACGTGTAATTTGCTCTGTTTGGTACTGTTCCATCTACATGTGCCTCATCAAGGATTTTAACCTGGTTTTAACTGAACCACACAATATAGTTCTTATACATAGCACCTCGATCTGCCTGTGGAGGCATACACTTCACAAGAGTATTTTTGGACTTGGCCCTTCAGGCAGGTTCACCCCTGAACTTTTTGCCTGGTGTTATTAAATAATGTACACAGTCAAAATATCGAGTTGATAATGTCGAGTAGACAAAATATCGAGTCAGGAAAATCGAAGGTACGTAATATCGACAACAAAAATATCGAAGTACAAAATATCGATTTATGTGTGTGGAAATAATATCGAGGACATTAAAATCGACATAGGAAATATCGAAGTAAAAAATATCGATATTAAAAAATAGCGACATTTTAAATAGTGTTATTTTTAATGTATGTAAAGTATTGATATTGTAAAATGTTAGGTATATACATTTTTAGTATTAATTGTTAGTGAAATAAATTTTGTAAAATTTTTAGGAGCGGGATGTAGGGTTTATAGGGGATAAGGGTGGGTAGTGTTTTAAAATGTATATTATAAAAAAAATAGTAGTAATAATAAATATAATTCAAAAATAATTAAAATATAGAGAAGAAGTAGTAAATATTAATTAATTATTAATATATATTAAAATTGTATTGTAATGTTTAGTAGCGGTTTATAGTGTTTATAGGGGTTAAGGGTGGGTAGTGTTTTAAAAAGTATATAAAATGTTTTTAAAAAATTGCAAATTTGTTATAAATTTGAAATTAAATTTCGAATTTGAATAAAATTTGAAAAATTTTGCGAAATTGTATTTAAAAAATTAAAATGATATTTAATGTTTGGTAGTGTGTTATCGGGTATATAGTGGATACGCGTGGATATTGTCTTAAATAGTATGTGTGTAGAAAATTAAATTTTAAATTTCGAAATTTCAAAATAGAACTAAAATTTATTACATTTGATATTTTGCAAAAAATATTAAAACATTTTAAAAATGTTATATTTTAACATATGTGTGAGGTTTAGTAGTGGGTTATAGGGTGTATAGTGGTTATGGGTGTGTAGTGTAATAAATATTATTTATAAAAAATTTACAAATTCTGAGAAAATTAGTAAAAACTACAAATAATTCAAAAAAATCCTAATAAATATTACCATTTTAAAGAATATTTGAAATTTTGTGAACATTTTTAAAAAATTTAATTTTTTTTAACATATTTGTGAGGTTTATTAGTGGGTTATAGGGTTTATAGTGCTTATGGGTGTGTAGTGTAATACAAATTATTTTTAAAAAATAAAAAAACTGAGAAAATTTAAATTTACAAATTATTCAAAAAAATCATAATAAATTTTACCATTTTATTTAATATTTTATTTTTAATGAACATTTATATTACATGTTTGGTAGTGGTTTATAGTGTTTGTAGGGGATAAGGGTGGGTAGTGTTTTAGTAAGTATATATATAAAACGTTGTTTATTTTAAAAAATATATATATAAATTAATAAAAAAGTTAACATGTATCATTGCTAAAATATAAATAATAAAAAATTTATTAAAAATTGTTACATAATGTTTGGTATTGTGTTCTAGTGTTTATAGGGGATAAGGGCGTGTAATGTTATGATATTTTTAAATAAAATAGTAAACGTGTATGTATTTTTTCGGCCAAATAAGGAAATTAATATAATTTTCTAAATATTAGTGATACTTTTACTTTAATATTTTAGGTTTAATATTTGATTTTATGGTTTTGTGTACAGCACTTATTCTAATAATAGTAGTTTGGAGTAGGAATAGTAAATTAAATAGGTTCAGTGTCCAACACCTACCCTAATTAAATGTAGATTGGAGTTGGAATAGTAAATTAAATAGGTTCAGTGTCCAGCACCTACCCTAATTAAATGGTGATTGGAGTTGGAATACTAAATTAAATAGGTTCAGTGTCCAGCACCTACCCTAATTAAATGTAAATTGGAGTTGGAATAGTAAATTAAATAGGTTCAGTGTCCAGCAACTACCCTAATTAAATGTAGATTGGAGTTGGAATAGTACATTAAATAGGTTCAGTGTCCAACACCTACCCTAATTAAATGTAAATTGGAGTTGGAATAGTAAATTAAATAGGTTCAGTGTCCAACACCTACCCTAATTAAATGTAGATTGGAGTTGGAATAGTAAATTAAATAGGTTCAGTGTCCAGCACCTACTCAAAATAATAAAATTTGGAGTCAGAATAGTAAATTAAATAGGATCACTGTGCACCACTTACCTTAAATAAATGTTCATTGGAGTAGGAATAGTAAATTACATAGGTTCAGTATCCAGCATCTACTCTAATTAAATGTGGTATATTTCTATGGATTGTACATTATATTAAAAAAAGATTTGTAATAATAATAATAATGAATTTTCAATAGCTACAAGATAAAAATCACTGTTGTTTTTCAAACAAATCTTTATTTTTTTTACATCTCAAAATAAGTACATTATATGTATTATAAAGCAATGTATAGTGTAATGAATAAAAAATATAAGTACAATGTAGTTTGAAAAATCACATTTTTGAGTAGTTGTTTAGGAAAGTACATTTTAGGTACATAGAAAAAAATGTAGTTCAAGATTATGCAATGAGTAATACTATACATACAAAAAAATTAGACATAATTTTAAATAATTATACATTTGTTATGAAATAATTTTGTTTTATATTTACATATAATCCAGTGCTGTAGAAATGATGATATAAAAGAATGAACATTGTTTTAATATATTTCGATATTAATATGATTGTACATCGTACCATTAACATCATTTTCAGGATATTTGTAAAGTATACAATTTTTTTATGTTTTAAAATTATTAATATTAAAACAAATGTTAATAATAATAATTTTTACATGTCATATTGTTAAAAAATTAATACAGAAAAAACAGATAGTACATTAGACATTTTCTCAGGTTATTTTTCAATAAATATTACATTAAATATTAAAATGTATTAATATTTAATGTAATAAATATTAAAAGTATGAAAATAATACATTAGTAATTTTTAAAAAGACATATATTTGAACATGTTGCAAAGTATATTTGAACATTTTTTAATTATTTTTAACAGTAAAATTAATGTTTTGGGCATTTATAGCACTATTTTTTACAGTATTGTATTATTTGGGTCTTTTATTTTGTAACCGCTCATTGTCTTTTTGGGTCATTGTGGGAGAGTGAAGGTCGCGGTTGGAAGCAGCTTCACGTCTGAGAAGGTAAGAGTGTATTTTGATATATTTTAACTATTTAATCTAACTTTTGTAGGTAGTCGTTTGTTATTTAGGGGTTGTGGATTACTGTACGAGTATTTAGATAGTATGGATTTGAGTCGATACTTTTTTCGGTTATCGAGGCTTTTTGTTGTTTGAAGTAGTTGGAGTTAGTGAGTTTGTGCTAGGATTTGGCTATTTTTGAAAAAAGCAAGTATGTAATGTTTATATTATATGCTATATTGCTAAGTGTTATGTGGGTGGGATTGTTTAATTTTTTTTTCTAGGTTTTTGGATACAGCTATTTCCGTTTCCGAGCAGTGACTTTTTTTTTTAATCAAAGGAAGTGTGTTTCAGTTGTTTGAACTGAGATGTATAGCATACTTCCTTTATTTTTCGGGTTTCCTGGAGCGTTTATTACATTTTTACATTATTTTCAGGTTTTTTAATGGATTTGGAACAATCGATTTATTTGGATGATGGATACATTTTGCACAGTTGTATTTTTACATTTTCAAGGGATTTTTTACTCCATTTTTTGAGAATGTCTCACTACATGGATTTTAATGGATTATTGGTTATGATGTTGTTGGGCAAGGTAAGTGAATTATTTTTAATATTTATTTGGGGTGGGAAAAGTGTTGTTATGAAATGTATTTAATATACTTACATAATTATTTTGTCTATATATAATTAAGAAAATAAATATATTAGACAAAATAACTGGAAAATTGTTATATTATAATATGTGTGGTTTCATATTTAAGGATATTTGAGGATTGTGACCCTTTGATTTAGTTAGTATTGTTAGTTTAATGTTTTGGCTATCATTTTTAAGTATTCTAGTCCTCTTGTTGTAGGGTAAAGTTGTACTTGCAGTTGTAAATATTGATACATTTGAGCAGTTTGTCTTGAGAGTTTGGGTTTTAGTTGTAAGACAGATTGCTCCATTCATAATTCTTGAAAACTTTGCTCTTTTTGGATTGCTGTGAGGAGTTTGTGTAGTGTGGGAGTTGTACGTCCAGTAGAAGATAGGAAGGCATTATGCCAACCTTCAACAGCGTTGTTTGTTTTGGCTTCTTGGTTTAGGGTTGGTAGGTATAAATTCCACCAGGGAATTAAGAATTTAGATTGGCGTCTGTGGCCTGACCTGTGTAGTCTCCCTACCCAGTTGTCCTCAAAGTAATCCAAAAGTGGGGCAAGTTTTTGTTCGTTTTGTGTGTAGAAAGGACTTTCAATTAATAGATTATAATGTTCAGCCACGTCAGTTATTGGCACATATGCCAGAGCTATTAGGTGTTTTATTTGGTATGCAAAGGTAATATTGGTTGCATACTCAACACTAAGTGTAGATTTTTGTAAATGTCTCCATAGACATTGGTTAAAATGAAAATAACATCCTTGAATGGATGTGTGTGGATAAGTTTTAAGAATGGAATTAATCATAGCTTGTTCGAAGTCTATTATTATTTTTAGTGGAAAGTAGTCTGATGTTTGTTCTTTTATTTTGTGCAATATTTCAGTATAAGTTGCTGTTTGTTTGTTTGGTAACAAACAGTAGATGAATGGGATACAGGTATTATGATATTGCCCATGTATTGTATACAATTGGTAGAATGGTTTCGGGCATATGGAAAAAGTGCCATCCATCATCCATGTTTGACTTTCTTTTAATTTTTTTATGTTATTTGTAGCAAACATGATTATTCTTTTATCTTTGCTATGATTATCATGAAAGATAAAAGGTTCATCATTATGTGTGATGGAAAGTTCAGGTGGAATAATGACTTCCTCAAAAGTTTTAGGTATTGGTATTGTGGGTCTACTAGATTTTTTGGTCCTAGCTATGGTTCTTTTGATTGAAGCAATTGATGGTAACTGACCTCTTGCTTCTCTGGGTACTCTAGGTAGTAATTCTTTTAGAATTACGCTACTTGGTAGGTCAGATGAGCTACTTAATTCTTTTATATTTTCGAGAGTGGATCTAACCTCGATTTCAGAGATGTTTGGTGGATGGTTATGTTCAGTAGTATTAATGACACTTGTTTCTCTGGTTGTAGCACGCCCATAGCATTTGTTAGAGTAATACTTAGTACATTTCCAGTTAACTTTAAGGTCTTTTTGTTTCTCCTGAGTATAAGTATAACCCATATAGCATAATAAAAAATTTCCTTTCTGAGATGTAATAAATCTTGCATCTTCTGTCATTCTTGTGTTCTTTTATCTAGAAAAGTTATTTACAAAATATTAGGAAATTTTGTAACGTTATAATCATTTTAAATAAAACATGTACCATTTGTAGCTTCTTACTTACCAACAGTAAAGTAGTAGCTTTAGAAAGTAGGTGTATTTTCAGTCAGATGGTGTTCTAGTTTTTATAGGTCTGTAGAAAAAAAGTAAACTATGTTATAGGATTTTTTTATTTGTGTATTTTGGTTAGACATTTGCTAGTGTGTAACCTTTCATAATGAGAAAGTTACTTTTTAGGGATTACAAAAGAAAACATTTTAAGAAAATACTAACAGAAGTAGTAACAAAGTCAAGTATTAACATTGTACATTGTTTAGAGCATACAATGAGTATATCTGTTTGCATTGTGTATTTATGGTTAGTTGCTGAATGTCTGTTCTTGGATTCGAATTATCTGCTTTTTGTAGTTCTGTTGTCTGTTTTGAGAAAAATGTATAGTAAATTAACAAATGTTATTTATGTTAAACAAATTAGTGACATTTTTTACAAAAGCAGTGTTACTTATTTCGTGAAAAGAACCTGGGATAACTAATTTTTTAGGAGTTAAAACAGAAGATACATATTTTAAAACATTTTTTCTTTAAACTATTTGTCTAATGGTTTTAAGATAAAAGAAGAATTAGGTATATACCTTTTTTATAGTTAATGTGTAGATTTTCTTGAAGACAATGTTCAACTTTATTTTATAGTAGAGTCTGTTGTAGGAAAAAGGAGATAGAGAACCAAAAATTTTGTGTTAAAATGTAGCATATGAGTAATAGGTTACAAAAGATCATAAATATGTACCAGAGCTATATGAATACTTACTTGTAGTATTTAGTAGTATTTTCATGCACAGAAGAATATTGAGGGTGCTCCAAAAACTGGCAGTATGTTGTCACGCTGAATCTTGCCTGCAGATTTTATGGATAATTGTGAATGGTTTATATAGGGTATGCTTAATTAGTGTTTAATTCTGATTGGTCACATATGTTCAGAAGAGTTACCATTGGTTAGTTTGAATTTTTTTAAGTAAAATAATTAACTTATATGTTACTTAATGGTTTATATAGAGGAATAGTGAAATAGTTTGTATTTTGATAAAAACGCATTTAATTACATTTTGATGTTAAAATAGTTTAATAATAGGGCAAAAATTGTATGTCTAAAATGAGTGTTTATATAAATATAGTAATAACATAATAAAAAAGTATTCAAAGTAAATGGATATATCAGTTAATAAACATTTGAGAAATAATTTAAATATATTTATATGTGTGTATTAGTAAGAGTGTTGATGTGTAGTGGTTATATAAGAAAAATATACTTAATTAGAGCTATCGAAAATTTAGAGAATCGAAATTAGTGCAGTCGATATTAGAGTTATCGATATTTTTGTAGTATACTATATGTAGTACTGAGTGTCGATATTATGTCAGTCGATAATTGTGGTATCGATATTTGTGTAGTCAATATTTTTGTGCATCGATATAGTGGGGTCGATATTTTTGTAAATATATTAATATGTATAGGGAGTCGATGTTATTGATATCGATGATTGAGACTCTATGTTAGTGTAGGTCGATTTTTGTAAAATCGAAATTTTGTCAGTGATTCATTAAATAATTATAGTGATGTCGTGGTTTCTGCGCACTTTCACTGTGTCCCAGTGGAAAGTGCCTGCGCACTCTGAGTGCGTGGAGTAAGGTTGGCCTGCCCTCCCACAGGAATGCATGGGGAATGTCTGTGTCCCTGGTAGTTCCTGATGCGTGAGGTGTGCAGGCTCGAGTTTGGTATGTGCAGACTCGTGTGACTGAATGCTGCGCAATGATATGTGCGGCACGTATGTGTCTAGTGTGGAAGTGCCACTTCTAGACATGGGTGTGCGTGTGCAGTGAGTGTGCTGGCACGTGATTGGCTGGAGCTGGCTGGTGAGCCTGGCTCCAGGAGTCTGAATGGGTCTGCCCGGTGGTGAGTGTGGAGATTAGCATGCTGATGACTGGGGAGGAGTGCACCTGGATCCTGAATAGGGCTGGGCTTTCCCCACACAATGCTGGCTCCGCCCCCTGGGGTGCGACTGATGACCCTAGCCCTGCCAGTGAATAGAGTGAGGGGCTGAGCACATCAAGGGTGCTCCCAGACCAGCTGCGACTGGTTCTTACCCCACCCTGCACCTTTAGACAAATGATTCTCTGTATAAAAGGAGGCTGTGACCTCTTATCAAATGTTCTTGTTCTCAACTTGAATCTTACCAGGGGCATGCTGCTGCTGGGGCCTGGGGGAAGGCTTGCCTCCCTGGGCCCTGCCCAGCCCCTGGACTACTGCAGTCCCTGGACCCCTGAAGGACTTTGCTGGACTGTTGGCTCCTCTAAGGTTTGGGGGCCCTGGATCTGTCTCTAAGCACCTGGGAGTGCTTGTTCTTTGCCCTAGCGCATGGGAGCGCTTTATATTGCCACTAGCGCTGAGAGCGCTTTTCTTTCACCCCTAACGCCTGGGGGCACCTTATTCTGTTCATGGCACTTGAGAGCGCTTTGTTTGCCAGCCGGTGCCCACCCGGAATTTGCCCCGGTTATGCCAAGGTTTCCTGGATCCCAGCAAGTGCCTACCTTGCTTTATTTCTTATTTAACTTATTTTCGAGGGAGCCTACCCCTCGTCATCCCCCCCGAGTTCACGGCCGCTAGCCCGGGACTCCTCGTGACATCCTCCCCGGACCGCGCTGGGATTGGCTTCCGGCCCGGGATTCCTTCACGGCGTCATTCCCCAGGCTGCGCCGTGATTGGCCGCCGGCCTGAGGAGATTCCCGGTTCAGCCCCCGAAGAGAGACGAAGCAGGAAGCTCCTGCATTTCCCCCAGAAGCCGCCGTCCCCCCCCTGGGGCTCCCAAGAGCTAGGGAGAGCCCCGGAGAGCGAGAGGAGGCCGCGGCACCCGAGAGTCCCGAGGAACAGGAGCTCTCATGATCGTCGCCATAAAAACCGGTGAGTGCATGGAAGGAGAGGAGGGGCATCGGGGCACATTGCCGGTGCCCGCCCCTCCCCTCCAGCACGAGTGCCTGGGTGCTGAGAGGGCCGTGGGGCCTCACTTGATGCTGAGTCCCCCAAGAGGGACTCCACCACCCCCCCCCACATTTATTTAAGAGCCCAAGAGGCTCCCCGGAGCCCCAGTGATCTCCAGTCCCCATAGGAGGGACTCCAACGAAGGCAACACATTGTTCTCGAGCCCGGAGAGGCTCCATCATTGGCATTTGTTCGTCAGAGCCTGCGAGGCTCAGTCCCAGCATCCTAGTTGTCGAGCCCAGAGAGGTTCACGGCGCGCCATGTGTTCTTCGAGCCCCAAGAGGCTCCAGGCGCAACAGTTATTTTGAAGAGCCCACGAGGCTCAGGGGGGCATTTCAGTTGTTCAGAGCCTGCGAGGCTCCCATGTTGGCCCCATCATCTACAGCTGCCCAGCACTTTGTGGGCAGCTGCCACGTTTAGGTTGGTTCTTGGCTACCTGCAGCCTGTCCTGACATTGCGACATAGGGCGTCCTAGCCCCAGTGAGGCCAGTTGGCCTGGGTATAGTTTTGAGTTCATGCTAATATGATTTCTGCGAAGTGTTCTTTGCTGCACCTCTGAATGTGTTTTTATGTGTCATGTGCCTTGTTCTCACACCGCTGAATGTAGGTTCTGCATCATGTGTTTTCCTTCCCTACACCTCTGAATGTGTTGTGATGCATCATGTGTAATGTGCTTATACCCCTACAGGTATTGTGATACTTAGGTGGTTGTTTTTCTCCTAGTACAGGTGTTGCTAGTGAGGTCCTGGTTCCCTGTGTGACCTTTCCTAAGGTGGTTAGGGTTGCGTAGGTGGTACTTACCTCTTACCAGTAGTTGCTGGTTGTGTGCTCTATGTTCATTTTGTGATACAGTGATTTTATATTCTAAGTTCTAAAAGTGCATATTTGTGACAGTGGTCCCTGTGGCCCTGTCCTGTACATAATCCCCTGTAAATTCTGCCCGTGCCTGTTGGCACATAGTAAAGTGTGTGTTTCTATCTGATGTGTTTTGCAATACAAAAGTTATTTTTACATATACCTTGTGTGGAGTTCCTTTTGTGGGGGGCCTGGGATGTTGTTGCTGGTGGGTGCGTGCGCAAATACTTAACTTACATTGCCTCCGGGGTAAGCCTTACTGCTCGTGTCACGCTAGCAGGGGTTATCTTGGCATGTAACTTCCTTGCCCTGACTGGGAATGGTGGTCTCTGACTGACTTTGGCGCAAGCCCTGGCAAGCCAGGGATCCCATTTCTAACAAGTATTATATGGAAGCAGACGAATACAGGAAAGGGTCTGCAGAACACAGGGAGACACACAGAGAGGCTGCTACCTGTAAAGTACAGAACCACACTGTACAGAAAAAATACGGGGCGTTGTACTATGTGGGAATGCGCACACTTACAAAATTACACCTGCAATAATATCACATGGAACACTCCCTGCCTGTCTGCCCCTGTACCTGAGTCTCCTCGTGCAGTGCATGTATCGCCTGTACATAACACATCAGTACTGGGAAGAGGCACACGCAAGCAGGGCAAAGACAAGTGTTTACACGAAATGACATATAGGGACAGACTGTGGTCCGATGCCCGGCAGTCAATAAAAGCAAAGACAAAAACACACATGAATGCGAATTATATGTGGAAAGGACAAATACAATGAACAGTCACCAAGAACTAGTTATGCAACGTGGAAAAACTTCAAATACAGGAGAAACCACAACACGGGCGGGACAAGCTGTGGATGAAATTTTCAACGTGGACACACAGATCGTCACCACCCCTCCTCCAACACCACACAAACCCACACACACATTTATCCGATCACGGGCGCCGATTTCAGTCTCCAGGCGAGGGCAGCCTCCCGATGTAACTACCACACGTCCCCCCACCCCACCCCGGGGTGCAAGAGAGACCCCGACCCAGCGCCCACCCCTCTCCTACCTCCGCAGGCATTCCCGGTCTCCCTTCCTGGCAGCGGGGGTGGCGGGGAAGGACAGAGGAATGGGTTGGGCAGGGAGGGGGGTAATGCCTTCCTGTGCTGAGTCACCAGACAGAAAGCACACAGCGCGCGCCGCCCCACCCGGGAGGCCTCGGCCCCTGCAGCCCAGGGGCATCACCAGGAGCAAGGGGCCGGGCAGCAGCAGCCCCCGCACGGCAAGTTTGGTTACAAGAAAGGAGGCGTTTGTTTGCATTCACTTCAACCTACATTAATCATGTGAACATTAAAACTACAAGTCCCAGCGTGCAAAGTGAAGGGGAAAAAATCAGAAACTGTGTCCGCTAAGCCGTGCTCGCGATGGGTCCAGTGCGCATGTGCAGATGGTCTTTGTCTTTTCCAGTACTGTGATTGGCTCTCTGTCGCTCGTCCTCTATGATGAGTGTTTTTCTGCCCGGTCGCGGGGGGAATGGTCTCGGAGTGCCTGGAGGAGCAGTGGTGACGCGGGGCTCCCATGCCGGAGGGAGAGCCCCGCGGAGGCTGCAGATGTCAGTAACCCCTTAAGTGCTGCGTCGGTGCGTTGGCCGACGGCAGCACTACCTCCCCAGTGCTGCGCACGACCATTGGACGTCCATTCAGCACTAGTTCCAATGGACAGCGCAGCACTGGGGAGGGATGTTTACTAGCATCTATGAGGGTAAGTGGGCCTTAGTTGTAGGGGGGCGGCTAGGGGGGGGTTGGCGCACTTGTGTGTGTGTGTCTCTATGTGTGCGCATGCGTGCAGGGGGAGGTGTGGCTGTGTGAGTGTTGGAGCTTCCCAGGAGTCAGGAGATGGCCACAGCGTACGCGTTCACGCTCGCGCAGCCCGCTCCGATTCCCGATTTTGGGATGCGCGTGGCCAGCTCTTGTCTCCTGGAAAGCTCACAATAGGTCTCTGGCGAGACCGCGCTTTTGCGCGGTTAACGTCACAAGACCTAAAAAAATGATGGGCGGTGGGGCTGCAGAGCAGGGGAGGAGTGGTAGAACACTCCTGTGTGCAATGACTGTTGGTAGGCCCTCTCGGGCCACCAAAAACAGTCATGCACACTTCTCTGTTCTCCATGCAGGCTGCATTACAGCCTGCATTGAGAACATGCCCACCTCTCCAGCCCCTGGCTGGGCGCTCAGGCCAATCAGAAAGGTGATTGTCTTAGGGGTTGGAGCCTGGCTGCCTGCTTCCTGTTCCGACCTGGAGTCGGACACAAGCGAGCAGGAGAGAAGATGCGGGACCCAGTGGCTGCAGCGGCAAGGTAAGTGTTATTTTAATGTAATTTTTTTGATGCAGCTTACACGCCATTCGAGAACCGTGCTGGCTGCATCTGTTTAAACGTGAGCCTGGCCAGGCTGCAAACTGTAGCTGCCATGCCCTCCAAAAATAGCATTTTCTTTTTAAAGGACCTCGACAGGAAGGAGTGGAGAGCAACGGGGAGATAACTGGGGTAGAAGCCATTGCAGAAGGTGGGAATGGGTACAACAGAAGAGATTGAAATGGAGGGGAGAAAAACATATTTTTTTTAAAAGCCAGGATGGGATGGTAGAATCAATGGACGAGCTGAACTGGAAGGGGTGCATTTGAGGGGGAAAGCGCCCCAAGAGGGTGAGCAGAGAAGTTTTGAGGCATGGGCAAAGTGGGCTCTGACCCACGGCCCCAACTTTTCAGGGGGCCCCCTCATAGAGCCACCTCTGCTCTGCAGATAATCTTGCCCTGATGACCTTGAATACTTTTTAAACAGAGTGTTTTAAATACTGTCTTCCTTTACTTTATTTTTAATGTGGGTGATGTATCAGAGTCTCTCTGTTACAGACATTTTGAAGAGAAATGTTGGGTTTATGTTTCATGGAACATCCACTAAAAAAGTTATTTTAGATCAAAAGAGTACCTCACATATGAGAAACGGGAGAGTGTCACTGAGATTATGTGCACTAATATTAATATTCTGCAGTGTTACACTATTGAAAACACACACCACTATCCCGGAATATTAGATGTAAACACATTAAAAAATTTGGACGAGTGTGCCTGTGACCTGACTAAAGAGGGAATGAATGTGCTGAAATTGGATCATAAATTCAAAGCGGTCCCGAACAGGGCCCCCAAAATAGGTTTGACCCAGGGTCCCCAAAATCCTTAAGATGTCCCTGAGGGAGAGAGCAAAAAAAACACATGCACTCCCATAGTTTATAGGCTCGATTGGCAGAAATAACATGGGCAAGTCAAAACAATGCTCTGTGCAGGCTAGCCAGCTTTTCCAAGCCATACAGAGTACCTCTCTGCCAACATCTGTGCTCTGGTATTCAACCCATTCCCTCTTGTTTTTAACAAAGATAAGTGCATAAGATACATTACCCTGCTGAGCTACCTCAGTGAAGTAGTCCTTGTAAGAAGCGGAGTTTCTGTTGCAGTAACCCCCCCCCCCCCCCCAACAACCTTTTGCCAGACTACTGATGCACTTTGACTCTATGTGCCCTGGGTCCCTGCCAATCAGGTTCCCAGGGCCTGTGTTCTTTCCCAAAACCGTACCTTGTACCCCCAATTGGCACCTCTCTGGCCACATGTCAGTCCCTTGTAAAAGGTACCAAGGGTACCAAGGGCACTGTGGCCAAGGAAGGCCTCTAAGGGCTGCAGCACTTATTGTGCCACCCTTAAAGGCCATGTACCTTTACACAGACAGACTGACATTGCAGGCTGCGTGTATTGGTGCACAACAAGGTAAAGAGTCGACATGGCACACATTCCTGTGTACCATGACTACAACCCACTGCCCTGACATAGTTCAGCCACCCCTCTAGTTGGGTTCCCAATACCAGTGGTGAGGGTACAGGTGCATGAGCCCTGTACCCGTAAGTGTCTAGACCAATCTTAGACATTGTAACTTCAGTAATGCCATTAAGAGTATATGGTGCTGGGAGTTTGTCATTACGAACTCCACAGCACCATAATGGCTTTACTGAAAACTAGGAAGTTTGGTATCAAACTTCTCAGCATATTAAACCCACATTGATACCAGTGTTGGATTTAATGAAAATGCACTCAGAGGGCATATTAGAGATGTCCCCTGAAAAATGACCAGTCTCTGGTGAGTTCGCTAACTGGTACACACCAGCCTGGCACAACAAAACTTGTTTCTTGACACCTGGGGTGGGAGCCTTCGCACCCTGAGCCCAGAAACAACACCTTTCCTGGGTGGAGGTGTTCACACCTCCCCCAGACCAGGAAGAGTCGTCTTTGGCAGGGGAGCTTCAAAGGCCTTGCCGCCTTTGTAATGCGACCGCCAGCCTCTCCTGCTATCAGGAGCAAGCCCCCTTTGTGTCTCCCCTCCTTTTCGGTGGCAAGACGGGTAGGATAAAATTAGCCATCCCAAAAGGTGTGCCCACCTCTGCCAACCCCACCCCTGAGGTGTGGGAGGTGAGGTGAAGCCCACTCTTCAGTGCCCGCCATCTTGCAGATGGCAGACACTCTCCTATCAGGATTAGGGATTGTGCCCACTCCTCCACTTGGGTTGAGCACACCAAGGGTGTAGTCACCCTAAGGTCAGTAGCCCATTGGCTACTGACTTCGAGACCCCTAAAATGCCCCCTAAATACAGTATTTAGGGGGCAGTCCTGAACCAAGAAGAGAAATTCCCACACCCTACGAAGAAGAAGGATGAAAAAAGACGCCCAGCAGAGGAGACTGCAGAGAAGAACTGACTTGGCCCCAGCCCTACCGGCCAATCTGCAGTTTCCAGAGATCCTGCACCAGAAGTCGCCTTGTCCTGCAGACAGTGACCTCCAGAACCCTGGTAAGACTGACTGCCTTCAACAAAGACTGAATCTCCAGTGAACAGCAGCTCTGTTCAAAATAAACTCCTAAGACAGACTCTGTGCCTGCTGAGGACAAAGAAACCCAACGCCTGGAACCACCACTGCACCCAACGCCTACGGACTGAATGCAGGAGGCCCACCAGTCCCAGAGAGGTCCCCCCCCTGCTCCAGAGTCTGAGTCCACCGTGGGTTGATCACTCCAGGACTCCCTGACGTCACCTGCAGCCTCTGCACAGAGACCACCCAACCGTGAGTGGCCCGTAAGGTGAAATCCGACCTCAAAAGACACCCCTGCATCCAGCCGCCCTGTGGCCTAGAGAAGAGAACCCTTGGTGCACCTACGTGCCTGAGCCCCCAAACTTACCTGCCCAGCTGTTGGTTCCTCCCACAAGTCTTCCTGGACCAAGCCTGCAGCCAAAATCCAAAACCTGCCACTCCTATTGAAAAAAACAGGGCACCTGATGGCAATACAGCACCCTGCACCCGACCGCTCCTCCACCACTGCAGGTGCACCTTGTATGCTAACTTGGATAACCCTTTGCCCTGATCTTAACTCCAGGAGCTTTACTCCCACGACCCTGTGGCCTGCTCATGAGCAGCCACCAACCGGAGGCCCCCTAATCCCCATTGGATAACATTGGGCCCCAGCACTCTGCACCCGGCCGAGCAGCTGAGGGTATTTCAAGGGTGCATCCTTGACCCTGGAGGAACCCTGGTTCTAACCCCAGAATACCAACTGCCACAAACCTGTACATACCTTTAAACAAATAACTCTATTTCCTTCTATAGATTGCATTGACAGCTTTTCTTGAAAAAACTGTTTTAAGAGTGGAGTTGGTTTTGGATGAGAACTTGAAAAACTGCAAATAACTAAAAACTGCTTTACTTACCTTTTCTCTAGGAAATGCCCCAGTGTTATATCTGGGCATTTCACTCTGAGAAGTAATCAAAAAGTAATCTAACAGTAATTTCCACTGTACTGAAAAGATTTACAAACCTGTAACAAAGACATTTTCATTCAGCTTGCTTGTATTGTTCAACCTGCCTTGAAAAGTACCATTTGCACTTACCTGTGCCAGGCGTGTTTGGTTCTAGAAAATAAATATAACTAAATAATATTTGTATACAAATCAAATTGGTCTGAGTTCAGTCTTTGTGTTTGTGACACCATTTGCTGATTGAGTGTGTCATACAAATGCTTAACATTACCTTCTGATAAAGCCTTACTGCTCGCCCACCCTACCACAAATAGAGAGTAAGGTTCTATCTACTTTTACCTCTGCCTTTCTTTGGGGTTCCACTGGACTTTGTCCATAGTCCTTATTTAGTGAACTCCTAAATTCCATTACATTAAGTAGATTTAGAATCTACAGGTGGAACAAACATTGGCAAAGTCAATAGGTTTAGCCGAGGCCGCAAGCCTTTTGACTTGTGGTGGTTTTTGCAAAACTTTATCGTTGGGGATCCTGCTGGGCTCTCATCAATCATGGCTACAAGTAAAGATTTTTTGTAGTCTCAAAAAGGACATATTGCCATGGTAGTCCCTGGAAAGAGCAGAACACCATCACTCACAGTGAAGTAACTGATGACTGAAGTGGGCTGACCTGATGCCAAAGCTGTATGCTATATATAGAAGGAAGCAGAAAAATGTGAATGACACATTAACAGACCAATGGATGTTCATGGATAGGTTGCAGTAAGCAGTAGTAATGTTTTCCTGTTCATGGACCAGTAGCGTTAAGGGTTTTTTAGGGTTCATGGAAAGGTAGAGTTAAGGAGTAGTAAGGTTTTACGGTTGAGCAAAGGGTTATTTTAAGAGTTAGTATGGGTTTTTAGGGTTCAGGGAATGGTAGTATTAAGGGGTAGTCAGAAGGTTTTAGGGTTCAGGCAAAGGCAGGATTATGGATTAGTAAGGGTTTTTCAGGGTTCAGGGAACAGTAGCGTTACAGGGTAGTATGGTCTTTTTAAGGTTCACTGAAGATTAGCAATAGGAGCGAGTAAGGGTTTTTAGGGTTCAGGGAAAAATAGCATTAAAGGAGAGTAATGTATTTTTAGCGTTTAGGGAAGAGTAGCATTAAGGATAGTAAGAGGTTTTTAGGGTACATGAATGGGTAGTGTTAAGTTGCAGCAAAGTGTTTTTAGGGTTCAAGGAAGGGTAGTGTTAAGCAGCAGTAAGGATTTTCAGGGTTCACAGAAGGGCTGGGTTAATGGGTAATAAAGAGTTCTTAGGGACCAGGGGAGGGTAGCGTTAAGGGGTTCAAGGGTTTTTTTAGGGTATAAGTATGGGGAGTACTAAGGGGTAGTAGGGGACTTTTAGGGTTTAAGGAAGGGGAGCACTGAGAGGTAGTAAGGGTTTTTTTAGGACACAGGGAAGGGTAATGTTAAGAAGTAGCAAGGAGTTTGAAGGGTACAGGAAATGGCAATTTAAAATGACAATTTATTATATAAGTAAGCTACTTTAATTTACTATATATAAAATATTACATTTAAGATCAATAAAATGTAATATTAGTAAGGTAACTTTTTCAAATTAAATAATACATTAAAATGAATAATAACAACTTTTGAGAGCCTAGGAGCTTAAAATATCTCTCTAGCACATAATCTTAACCCCTTGGGCGCGGCCGCGATTCTGCGCCTGTGCGGCGCTTTTAATAAGTGGGCGGGTTCATGACGGCCCCCAGCCGTCATCAGCACACGCCCACCGCGGTGCATGACGGACGGGGGCCGTCATCAGCATAGAAGGGGTTAAAACTAGAAAGAACAACAGCATCTTCTCAAACAGTGTCATGTTAAAGTGTCTCTAAAGCTGAGCTGTTTCTTTTTATTTCCTTTTCATTAATAGTAACACTGTTTACATCAGTCAAACACAGCAATGGCAGAAGTGCCATACGAAACTGAGTTATTATTGTATGATTGACTAGCAGCCCGTCCCGACGTTGTCCGGGTATGAATTGCTACTGGCCAGTAGTATATTGTTTTGTAGGATTTCGTTTTGATAGCATTTCTTATCTGTGACAGGCCTGTGAAACGCTCTGATTCACAGTGCACTGCTGATGCACCTAAGAGTGCGCGATCAGTAGTGTGTGAACTCGAGTTTCCCTACTTTATTTTTCCCTGCAATATTATATAGCGCGAACTCGACAACATGGCATGAGCACAATTTACATTACAGAAGTACACATTAATTTGTGGTAGGCTCGGGGAGACAAAGCGACTTGCCTGGAATCACAGGATGTTGAGCTGATGCCGAGATTCGAACGTAGCTCCCCAGCTCTAAAGTTTGCAATTCTAGAACTTGTGGCGGGAGGTGTGTCTAAAAGTGAATGTCGGTGCTGGCCATCAATGAGAGTGACCTGTGCATTTTTCAAATGGGTGGTGAAAAAATATGAGTATGTTGCTGGAGATGTGGGCCGCCGTGCCGCCAATGTACTTACCGGGGGAGGGATAGTCCCTTTCTTGCTATTTACGTGGATGCGGGCCTTGTGTCCGGATTGCGTGACGTAAGGCCTGTGCACAACAGAAGTGGAAAACGTCCAGTGTGCGCTTCAGGCGTCACCGGAAGTTAAGGCGAGATTAGATTTCCTGCACAATAGCCCCTGTTTGCACTCCTTCCGGCCCTTGGGAATAGCGCCATGCCCGACCTCCATACAGTAAAGCAGGTGCACGTCAATGGAAGCGCGGGGCAAGCACACCCGGAGCTGGAATGTACAGAACCTGGGAAGAAAAAACAATGAAATATTGGGCACAACGCTCGCTTTTTTTTTTCGTAATCCTGCGCCCCGCACACGCCCACGCCCCCAGCACACGCCCACAGCGCACGATATGAGATATGGCATGAAGGGCGGAACGTACCACACGCCCCCAACATTTGTCACGCCCACAGCACAACGCAGACACGCCCACAAGGGATTACTTTGCTGGCACGGTTCTTTTACCTTTTAAATGTATATGGTGGGCGTCTGCATAGCCGATGTCCTTCTGCAGCAACTGCCCTTTCCAACGCTGTATTGGGTGTTGTGATTGGTGCTGTGGTTCCTGAGATTACCCGCCTCAAAGATTTTGGCTCTCTCTTTATTATATTAGTATAGATATATTGTATGTTTTAAACATAGACGGTGGGCTCTGGATGTTTTCCGGTCGTTTGTTTGGAGCAGCCTTTACTGTTGTTTTTATTTATTTTAACTTTTTGCACACTTTTATTTGGTTCAGTTTTTGGGGTATCCTATTCCTATTGTTGCATTTGTGATTGAAATTGTACATGTCGCACAGTATTGGATGGTAGGCCACTACACACATAGTTTAAGATAAAATGAAGAGATTTACTTAGCTGTCTATTTGTAAAGGGTCGTCACCCTAATTTCCATTTTAATTGTTTTAAAACTGTACACATTTTCAAACAGCTTTTCCAAACAAACATGTTCGATCAATCTGCTTTTCAAGTATATGTCTTTTCAAACCAATTAACTGGTAGATTAGCCTCAGCAGAGCACACTGCTCCTCTTGGAGTGGGCGGTGACAGATGGAGGTGGGTGGTGTGTTTTTGTATGAAGGTCCTTTTAAATGCCTGTGCAACAGACGCTGTCTGGCTGTTGCGTTCATACATACGCTCTTAAAATTGTGTCTGAGTGAGACTTTGTACATTGTGCGTGGTGTCGGTGAATTGTATGTAGTATATGAGTGTGACTGAAGTATGCATAATGCGCATGTGCAGTCTGTGCGAGTGATATAGGTGTGCACTCTATAGATCTGACAAGGATGCTATACATTGTGCGTGTGATTTTGTGTCCACGGCGACTGCAAGAGAGGCTTTATGTGCACTCTATGTGCATTATATTTGTGGTTGAGACTCTATGTACGGTGTTTGTGTGTCCAGAGAGTGAGTTAGACTGTATATATGATGTACGTGTGTGACTCTATAGGTATTTTGGTTTGTGCAGGGGTAGGCCTGAACGTGCGCTATGAGTACGAGTGAGTTTCTATGTGAAATGTGTTTGTGTATGTGGGAGTGGATTAAGTATGCATATGTGTGTGTGAGCCCAGTTTGTGAGACGGTATGCACTGTCACTGTGTGCATCCATGTGTGCATTGTGTATGTGAGGGAGTGAGAGTGGCTTGATATATTGTGTGTGGTCTTGTAAGCATGGGTCCAGTGTGTATATTAGCTTGTATGTACCATGTATGGTGTATATGCGAGTCTTTGTGAGGTTGTATGTTGAGCGTATACATGATGATGTTGTGACGTTCCTGTCCAAAGACGAGTGCTCCACAGGATTCGAACTATGCAATAAGGGGTCCACCCCTTGATCTCCCCAACTCCTTCAATAAATGCACAGAGTATTGGAACGATCAAGTGAGGGGAGGGTAGGAAAGGAACAGCAGGGAGTAGAACCTGAAACACAAATACACACCATGAAATACAAAACCATACAACACTAAGGATTCCAATTACCTTGGCATATGCCACACTCGCAGACTCTGTATTCCTTCTGACCACATGGTATTACATCATACCTGATATCAAGGAAGAAAAAACAAACATAGCAACATTAAGCAGATAGTGACCCTAAGACTAAAGCTATGTCCTGATGCCCTGACACACCTGTCAGGACCATTATTTCCTTAGTTGCAGAAAAGATGTGGTCGGTTAAAGAAGACTCCCAAAGGTTCAGTAAGTTCAAAGTTAGAATCACTGCTGCTCCGAAATAAGTAACTTAAAGTTAACCCCTTCCATGCTGATGACGGACCCCAGCCGTCACGCTCCACGGTGCTCGTGTGCTGATGACGGCTGGGGTTCGTCACGGCCCCGCCCTGTTCGTTTGTTTACCGCACAGCGGCGGAAACGGCCCAGCAGTCAATTGAACCTTACACATATATCCAGGCTCCGTGTGATGAACATAAACAAGACAACCAGTCGAAATGAAGTTCCTCTACTATTTCCATCTCATCCTGATGGCGTGAATGTCAAGTAAAGGAAAGGTGGAACTGAGGGATATGATTGATGGCTCCTACTCTGAGCGCGTCAACCTCAAGGCAAACAGAGTACTGCTCCTTCCTCAGAGCGTTTGAAAATGCGGACGGGGAACAAACAAAGTACTGCTCCTTCCTCGGAGCGTTTGAAAATGCAAACGGGGAACAAACAAAGTACTGCTCCTTCCTGGGAGCGTTTGGATATGAGAAAAGGGCGACCTCTCCACTAAAGCGGACTGGGAAATGCAGCGGGGAGCCCCCCGGTCTGAGGATCCGGCATCGGCTGAGAGGAGCCGATCAGAACGCTTACCGCCTCTGTTCCTGCAGTGACATGCGAAACCAGCCTCTCCGTAACTGAGACTCCTCACTACCTGCCCAATTATCCCAGGAACTAGACGTCTCCCTGCGCGAGAACTCCGTTGGGAAACGCCAGGACCTGGACTCAACAGCAGTGGTAGAAGTGGGCGGAAACGGAAGGGCACGGCGTGCCCCAACTTTTTAAATTTAACACAGTCCGTTCCCCTACTTCTTTATTTTAAAAATGCATCCTGGGACGGAAGGGATGGTCTAATGTAAAAAGTATTGCCAGACGGTCCAGCCCTGTGTGATGCAGATTGAGGAAGGCCTTTGAAGTCGCCACAACCTCCTCCCCTGCCCCTCTGTATCTGGGTCCAGGAGCCGCCCCCACCAACACTGTAGGAGAAGTGTTACTGGAGGAGTAATCAATCAGCAGCGAAAACGGCTTCCTTTGGTGGCCCTGCTGCTGCAGTCATTTACACCTCATTTAGTAACGGGCCCCCCCTCCCTGCCCCCACTGTGAACAATTCAATAGTCTCATCAGACTGATGACGCCACAAGGAAAGGAAGAGCACTTCAGGTGTGGAATTTGTGACAGATCCTACAGCTAAAGTTGCACTTGCTGCAGTCACACCCTCACAAAAATTAAAAGGCTTAACGCTAACCTGCCTACCAGATGGATTAACCTGAAGCAGCGCTTCCCTAGTGCTCCGCAGTGGTAAAACAACGAGGGGCACCTAATCCATTTTTTAAGATGAGGGAAATGGCGGTCCATTCACTTCCACAAACCACACTTGCACAGGGTAAAGACGTGGCAAACCACATCACCTCAGGTGCACTGCTCCTAAAGGAAATGCAGGGGTTAGTGCTCCATTTAACACAGATCGGATGCACCATGGCCATGTATGGGATGCACTGCCCCTCTCTGTGCTGCGGCGTACATTAACTGGGTACACCATGCGCAGACGGCACACTGCGCCCTTACACATTCATTTCGGTGTTTGGAGTGCAGCCACTAACTCACACCTGCATTTTGAACAGCGCATTAGTGAAAGGCACGGCAGACCTGATATTTGAAGTCGCTGGTCTGTCTTTCATTGCAGGTGGGTGCCCAGTCTACATCTCAAAGGGGGGCAGATATTCCCCTGCAGATAGGTGCACTGATGCCACCTGCCTGCAATCTGGTGCCTGGGTGCCCTGAAACCTTCTTGACCCTCTCACAGGGGGCGACTCTTTGCCTTTGTGCCTGTGGTTGCAACATGGCATTAGTGTTAAGGCAAAGGGTAACCTTATTTACATCTAGGTGCACCTTGTTGAATTCACTTTGGTTCACCATTAGTGCTGGCGAGATCTAATTTACAAAGGAGGCGTGCAAGTGTCTGATGACCCTTCAGTAATCAGAGATAAGCGAGCCACTGAAAGCTCGAGCCAGAGCCCTGGCTTTGGCTCCCTTCGAAGTACTCTTTGACCCTTGATCCCAAAATGAGCTCTGAGCTTTGATATTGCTTCTGTCTGCCACCACACTAACCTAAAGTGCCAAGAATTAAAGAAAAACACATTGACTTCAGAATAAGTACAGGAGGGGGAAATAGATGCCCATCTGGAGGATGAATGGCACAATGTGAAATCAGAAAACCGAGGAATTTTCCTGGCTTCCTCACTTGACCAAACTGTTTGATCCTAGTCAAATATTTTATTTGACAGTGCTTCGTTTTTCCCCATTGCATTTGAGAGCACTCTGAAATACAAGAATTCAGGTATGTATTATACAAGTATCTTTTGTGTCGCATTTATATAAACCACAATGCTAGTCAATGTAAGAATATATGGCACATACAGAGTGCACATGACAAAGGACTTGCCTATTAATTTACTAATTGCATGGAAGGGGTTAGAGGGACATCAATATTTTTTAAGTTCATGTTTTAAAACTGTAATTTTTAATAAATCTCTCAAGGCAGTGATAAAATGTAATGTGCTAAGCTGAAACACGTGTGCATGTTGAAGAAAGGCACTTTTTAATTTTTAGGAATACTTTTCATAAATGTATGTTTGTTACACAGTTTACTCGCCAAACATCGTCAGGGCTCGGCTTGCACTGGGCTCCACTTGGTTCCCCTTGTTAATTTATTTACTCGCTCATCTCGATCTGTAAATCTATAGTGCAAAAATCTGGCCCACACACATCTGCTGTGCCCCGGAGCACTATATCTATAACATAGCCCCAGTGTCATGAAGCAGCCTGTTATTTTTAGGTATATATATTAATTTTTGAGTCCTATTTCTAGACACAATACCAGGAAACCAGGAGGCAACTAATGCTGGCTTCATGACATGTTGCGTGAAGCACATAAAAAATGTAGGACTACAATTTTGCATTGACAGAGGGGCACAGAATGATGTAATCAACAGTACTCCCCAACATCTCGGGTCTCCTGTCATAGAATATATACCCAAATTTTATGTTCAGAAACAGTTAAAAAAAGAGAGAAGTGCTGATGAAAGAAACTGAATGGCTCGGAGCCAACTTGGGTCTGGTTCCACTTATAAGCATATTTGGGACATTCTGTGAATGAAAAAGTATCCCACATTGTAAATGTATTTTAATGTCATTAATGCATATATTAAACCTCAAATAAATGTGTATCCATTGGTTGTAATAAATAACATTTGGTATAAGCTGTAACTGGTCAGTAAAATGCCAAACATACTAAAAGTTAGTATGTTTTGCTCTTTTTAACCACACCTCTGACTCCGCCCCCTGACACAATCATCTGTTATTCCCTCCTCCTGATGCTCCGCCAACAGTTCCCCTACTTTTTTTCCCCCACTTCGACCACTGCTCAACAGGTCAAAATTCAGAATTACGCATGCCATCCTGTGCACGTCACTTCCTTAAATGGCTTCTGCTTCGCCTTCTCTCGTGGGGGTTCCTGGGAGTTGTAGTCCATGTAGGCGTAATGGGGACCAAAACCTCACAGTAGATCCCCCCCCCCCGCCCAGCGCCTCCTAGGACTAGGCTTGCCAGGACGCCTTCATTGGAAGGAGCGGACCGCTGCAGAAGCATGTACATTGCTGCACGGCTCCCAGGAATCATCTTCCAATGTGTAACCTTTCCACGACACAAGATATCATAACTTACCTCTCCTGTACCGGGAATCCCGAATGCTCTTTACCTCGTATTCCAGCCCGCCATCCTTAGCCACCGGGGGTAGGACTCTCTGCCTCTCCCCTATCGCCGGTTTCAAGAGACTACAGTGGAACACCGGATGTATCCTCAGAGAACATGGCAAAGGCAACTTGTAGGCCACTGGATTAATCCTTTTCACCACGTGGTAGGGACCAATGAATCTAGGGTGAGATATACTGCATAACTTAAAACTGATGTTTTTGGTAGACAACCACACTAGATCCCCCTCCTCATATCGTGGTCCTTTGACACGATGGCGGTCTTCCCAACCTTTATACACAAGTATTGCCTTCAGCAGCTACTTCCTCACTTTCAGGTGTCTCTCTTTCAGTTTCTTAATACGAGTGCTGACAGACGGCTGGTTAGCGAGGTCTTTAGGCAAATCTATAGGCAAGATCCTGGCGTTGAAACAATAGTTAGCAGTGAACAGTGAGACCATCGTCGATCTGTGAGGAGCATTGTTGTAGGCTAATTCCGCCATCTATAACATGGAAACCCAAGATTCATGTCCCTCGTGGCGTAACATCTCAAATATTTTTTAAGGTCTGATTTAGTCTCTCCATCTGTCCATCCAGCTGCGGGTGGAAACTAGTGGACACTGCCGACTCCACCGGCTATGCTATGAATTGAGGTCCCTGTCAGATACAATGAATTGGGAGTTCCGTGTAGCCTCACGATGTTCTGGAGTATTAATTGGGCTGTTTGTCCGCCTGTGGGTAGTTTCTTGCACGGAACGAAATGTTCCATTTTGGTAAGACTGTCCACTACCACTAGCATTGCAGAATACCCTTGATCCACCGGAAGTCCAGTGACAAAATCCAATCTAATATGTTGCCAGGGTGACTTTGGTGTGGGCATGAGCAGGAGTTTTCACTTCTTTTTCGACGTGTCCAATTTGCCTCTTGTACAGCTTTAACATCTCGAGACCCAAATCTTAACATCTGGAACCAACGTAGCCCACCAGAAATTCCTTTGTACCAAAAGCGTTGTTTTTTTCATGCCAGGATGTCCAGCCAAAGGGGAGTCGTGACACCAGGCAAAAGCCTTTTTCCTGAATACCAAGGTGGGGAGAAACAGTTTATTGAACTGAAAAGGCAATCCGTGTTTTATGTCCCGGTCTGGTTTTGCTCTAGCCCACATGCTCCACTTGTCCGGACTCCTGTTACGTCGTATGTCCTTCAAGTACTGATCGGCTTTGAGAGCACAAACCAATTTGGTGGGGTTTATAATGCCTTCATCCGGAGTAGGTATTTTGTTGGCGGGTGTGGTTAGCCGGGATAAGGAATCCACTTTGCGATTTTCTGATCCTGGTCGGAAGTTGATAAAGTCGTATTCCTCAAAGAAAAGCATCCACCTCATTTGTCTTTGGGCTAAATGTCTATCAGTCTTGAGGTACTGTAGATTCCAATGATCAGAATACACTGTAACCAGATACCGTGCCCCCCACAGATACGGACGTCATTCCTGGAAGGCTTTCTTAATGGATAGTAACTCTTTCTCCACTATGTTGTAATTATTTTCCACAGAGTTAAGCTTCTTGGAGAGGTAGGCTACTGGATGGAGCAGTCCAGTTTGTTTGTCCCTTTGCGAGAGGATGGCTCCTATCGCTTCGTACGAGGCGTCTGCTTCCACTATGAAGGGGGCACTCAGCTGGGGGTGTCTAAGCACTGGCACTGAGGTGAAAGCAGTTTTTAGGAACTCAAAGGCTGCCGCAGCCTCCTGGGTCCATCCGAAAGGTACTCATTTCCTGAGCAATTGGGTGATTGGTATAGCTATTTGAGAAAATCCCTGAATGAATCTGCGGTAACAATTAGCAAAACCTAGGAAGCACTGCTCTTCCCTAACATTTTGTGGTACTAGCCATTCCTCTACTGCCTGTATCTTTCGTTCAGCCACCCCCAAACCATCCAGACAGAGCATAACCCCCAAAAATTCTACCTCACGCACACTGAACTCACACTTGCTTAGCTTGCAATACAAGAGGTGCATTCTTAGGGTGCATAGTGCTTTTCGAACGTCTTCTGTGTGGTAAATCTCAGCCTTTGAATAAATCAATATA
This sequence comes from Lissotriton vulgaris, assembly GCF_964263255.1. Lineage (NCBI taxonomy): Eukaryota > Metazoa > Chordata > Amphibia > Caudata > Salamandridae > Lissotriton > Lissotriton vulgaris. Next base: position 1,132,577,245 of record NC_141685.1, on the reverse strand, counting down.
TCGTCTATATAGACCACTACTGTATGATCCACATATTCTTTCAGTACATTATTCAGGAAGAACTGAAAGGCCACAGGGGTGTTATAAAAGGCCGAAAAGCATCATGGTGTACTCATAAAGACCATAGCGCTTCTTATAGGCCGTCTTCTATTCATCCCCTTCTCTTACGCGTATCAGGTGATAGGCGCCCCTAGAATCTAGTCTAGTGTAGATTTCTGCTTCGCGCACTTGATCCAACAAGACGGGTATGAGGGGGAGAGGATATCGATTGTGTATAGTGTTTTTGTTAAGCACACGATAGTCGCAGCAAGCCCTCAATTCCCCATTGGCCTTGGTAATGAAAACAAGCATTGGAAATGCAACAGGTCTCAGATTTATTTGAGTTTGAGCTAATGGCATTGTAAATGGCAATGTCTTTTAGCCATGTGTTATGGAGTGTATGTATGTGGTGTGTAGTGGAATTATGTGGGTTGGATTGGAATTGTAGCAATAGTGGCATACTGCGCTTTAGATGAATATGTTTAAAAGTAAATTGCTATGCAGATCAAAGGGAGAGAGAGGACTAGATAGACTAGCACGTATCCCCTGGGTTATATGTATATATCAATAAGGACTAGCTAATTTAGGGAGAGTATAGGAGACTCCAGTACGTCAGACAATAATAATAAGGAAAAAGCACTGTGGTCCCAGCACCCGAGGGTTAACAATTTTTAATAAACTGGGCCTATAGCCAAAGAATTACACAAACACTTGATTTAAGTTTAATATTATTTAGTTTGCACCTTTTCACATTTCCTATTGGTCCTGAGGAAAGCCAGCTTAGAATTCAAAAGGCACTGGCTGAAACATGTAGACCACACTGGACGTTGGAGGTCATCATAGCACTCCTATCTACGTCCCTTTGCCTTTTTAACCTGCTAACAGAGGCCCAGTTTATTAAAAATTGTTAACCCTCGGGTGCTGGGACCTCTTGTATAGCTTTTTAAACTTCACTTTTCTCACCCTTTTCACTGCACACTCCGCAATATACCAGCTCCGCAGTCACCTGGCGTTGCAGCACACCCGGGGCACATTCGGTGCCACTGTGGTGGGCCCGATGATGAAGCATGCCACCGACTAGGTCAGTGGGTGAGGGCTTAATAAGGAAAACAGTGCTTTTTCCTTATTATTATTGTCTGACGTACTGGAGTCTCCTATACTCTCCCTAAACTAGCTAGTCCTTATTGATCTATACATAAAAGTAAAGTGCACCATACTGCGATTGCTACAATAGTTAATTGTGGAAGCGTTAACAATTGATGTGTGCACTGATCGCTGGTGGTGTGTGTGCCTGGTGGAAGCGTGCACTGCCGACTGGAGGAGTGTGTGCCTGGTGGAAGCGTGCACTGACGGCTGGTGGTGTGTGTACCTGGCAAAAGCGTGCACGGACGGCTGGTGGTGTGTGTGCCTGGTGAAAGTGTGCACTGACGGCTGGTGGTGTGTGTGCCTGGTGAAAGCGTGCACTGACGGCTGGTGGTGTGTGCCTGGTGAAAGCGTGCACTGACGTCTGGTGGTGTGTGCCTGGTGGAAGCCTGCACAGACGACTTATGGTGTCTGTGTCTAGTGAAAGTTTGCACTGACGGTGTGGTTGTGTGTGTGTGCTTGCGTGTGTGGTTGTGAGTGTGTGTGAGTTTGCACAGAGTGTGTGGTGGTGAGTGTGTGATGGTGAGTGTGTGGGGTATTATGTGTGGGGTCTTATGTGTGTGTGGTGGACTTACTTTGAGTTTTCGTACCCTGCACACTCACACACTGTTCACCCTACACACTCACCCAATGTTCACCCTGCACACTCACCCACTGTTCACCCTACACACTCACACTGTTCACCACACACTCACACTGATCACCCTGCACACACTGCTCACCCTGCACACTCACACACTGCTCACTCTACACACTCACAATGCTCACCCTACACACTCACAATGCTCACCCTACACACTCACAGTTAACCCTGCACGCTCACACACTGCTCACCCTGCACCTCACTGTTCACCCTGCATGCTCACACACCGCTCAGCCTGCACGCTCACACACTGTTCACCCTGCACACTCACACACTGTTCACCCTGCACACTCACACACTGCTCACCCTACGTAATGTGAAAAGACCTAGCTCTGCCCTTTGGCCTGTGTTGTAATCGTACAGTAGGTTGTGAGTAGTTGAGCTTGATTGGTTGGGGCGTCCCCTCCTTTCTGCTCCCCTCACAGAGGGCCGGCTGCCTCCATGAAGCTCCCAAGACATGTGTTCAGCTGTTCTTTGTTTTAGCTCCTGTGTGTCAGTGCACCGTGTAAGCGTACAAGCATACCCTGCTCTCTCTGCACTCACACTCACTCTGCACTCACACTCACTCTGCACTCACTCTCACTCTGCACTCACTCTCACTCTGCACTCACTCTCACTCTGCACTCACTCTCACTCTGCACTCACTCTCACTCTGCACTCACTCTCACTCTGCACTCACTCTCACTCTGCACTCACTCTCACTCTGCACTCACTCTCACTCTGCACTCACTCTCACTCTGCACTCACTCTCACTCTGCACTCACTCTCACTCTGCACTCACTCTCACTCTGCACTCACTCTCACTCTGCACTCACTCTCACTCTACTCTCACTCTGCACTCACTATGCACCCACAGTCACCCTCGCACTCACTATGCACCCACAGTCACCCTCGCACTCACTATGCACCCACAGTCACCCTCGCACTCACTATGCACCCACAGTCACCCTCGCACTCACTATGCACCCACAGTCACTCTCGCACTCACTCTGCACCCACAGTCACTCTGCAGTCGCTCTCACTCTGCACTCACAGTCGCTCTCACTCTGCACTCACAGTCACTCTCGCACTCACTCTCGCACTCACTCTGCACTCACAGTCACTCTCGCACTCACTCTCGCACTCACTCTGCACTCACAGTCACTCTCGCACTCACTCTCGCACTCACTCTCGCACTCACTCTCGCACTCACTCTCGCACTCACTCTCGCACTCACTCTCGCACTCACTCTCGCACTCACTCTCGCACTCACTGTCAGTTCAGTTCAAAATACTTTATTCGGTTAATTGACAATAACCATAAAAGCATACAACATGAAATTTCATTTACAAAGAAGTATTACACCTAATTCCACACAAATAAACAGTTAAAATTCCTCCATACATTTCATTTGGAGAAGAAAATATTGCACATAATTCTCAGTATAAAAGCAGTTTTACACGCAAAAAGACAGTTAAAATTCATCCATACAAATTGATTTCCGCAATTTAAAAACCTGTTTTAAAAATGTTGAGACTGTTGCAACGGTAAAAACTGTATCTAATCTCTGTAATTCTAAAAACGCTGGGCGACACTGATATAAATTCATTTCCTTAAGAATTGGGATGATAAATTTCCTGCGAGCCAATGTGTAAAATTTACAGAAAAATAATACATGGATATCAGACTGGATTGAAGAATCATTGCATGGGCACAGAATTAAATCTTGGGACCAAGAATTCATTTCAGGGAAGGTCAGAAGTCTAAAAACAATATTTAATCTTAAACGCGTCAGGACAAACCTCTCATAATTAGTCATATATAGAGTTAAGTAAGGCTGTAGTTTGTCCCTAAGTAATATCAGTTGATGTAAGGAAACCGTCTTTTTTTTTTACTTCGTCTTTTGCTCTTTTCTCTTGAAGGTGTTTCATACAGTTTTTTTTCAATAATTTTCTGGGTGTATTAGCCATTTTGAGTGGATCATGATAATATTGTTGGCAATCAATTTCCACAAGGAAAGATTTAACATATTCAAGCCACTTGATCCCACTCACTTTTTCTAAGTTTAAAACATCCCAAAGAATAGCACGATTCAAGGCACACTCATTTGTTGTCCATACTCTGTGCCACAAAAGAATGGGCTGGATTCTAATTATGTCTGTAATATACAGCTGACCGAGTTCAGCATGACAAATATAAGTCGCAACACTATCGGGAAGAGTTAAAATGTGTCTAAAAACATATTTTCGGCCATTTGGATTGTTTTAATATTGGCGTATCCCCAGAGTCCTGCTCCATAAAGTACAACTGATATGCAAGTGGCATTGTAAATAGTTAATATTTCCCTGATCGTTTTTTTTCAAATTTTTTAATAAAGTTTTTTAAAGCCATTATTGTTTTTTGAAACAATAATGTTCTAGCTTTTACTGCACTTGCCCATGTGCCATTCTCATGGAACAGGATACCTAAATAAGGGAAAATAGGGGTAGAATCCAATGGAATATTATTTATATGAATCTTTTTTCTTCGATGTTTACCACCTGCATTGCAATTCATGGAGAATGTTTTGGTACAGTTTATTTTTAGATCCAGGTCTAACATAAAGTTATTAAAAGATGTTGTCAAGTTCTGTAGGGCCAGGGGCGTTCGTGCCATTAATACCGCATCATCCGCGTACAAGAGTGCAGGGATAGATCTTTTACTAACCATAGGCATATCCCTGCACCCCTGGAGCAGACGCTGCTCAAGCCCATTTATATAGATCAAGAATAGAAGGGGTCAGGACGCACCCTTGTCGTACCCCACGGCCTATCCCAAAGGATCTAGTACAATCTCCACCCTTCCCATAGCGGACAGATGCTGTGGCCCCTAAATATAATTCCCTTAAAAAGTTGATAATGTTATCTTCCACCCCTAACCTTTCTAGTATTTCCCAAAGTTTGCTATGGGACACACAGTCAAATGCCGATGTAAGATCGACAAACGTAAAATATAAATGTTCCCCCTTTACCCTAATATATTTTTGGTGTAAAATAAATAAATGTAATCCTTGTTCATCTGTTCCTATTCCCTTCTGAGAGCCGTATTGCAGGTCGCTCATTATCCCATTTTCTTCTGCCCAGTTCTGAAGTCTCGCTAAAATAACTCTGCCAATGATCTTTATGGGCGAATCTAAAAGGGAAATGGGTCGATAACAAGCACAATTTTGCCTATCTCCCTTCTTAAATATTGGTACAATTACTGAGGTAAACCAGGAGGGATTTATTCCCCTCACGAGTGCAGCATTAAAAAGCTGTACCAACATGGGCCCCCAAATCTCACTGTTTTCTTTAAATAGTTCTGCTGGGATCCCATCCGGGCCTGCAGCTTTTCCGCCCTTAGTTAATTTCAAACTCTCTAGGACTTCTTCCAGGGTTATGTCCAATTTCAAGTCCAGTTCCCTTATTCCCCTAGATGTATCAGGCAGTAATTGGGGTGTTCGATTTGGGCAACTGTAAAGTTTTGAGAAATGGTCAACCCATTCGTCCTCAGCAATCGCTATTTCTATGCGTGGTTTAGTATTGTCATAAAGAAAGGGGGCGTTTACCGCCTTCCAGAAAGCAGATGGATCTTTGGATAGCGACGCTTCGCAAAGGGCATCCCAGGCCTCCCTTTTTATAGCACTTTTCCTGTTTTTCAGTGCCTCATTATATGTTTTCCTTAAACCTCTCACCAATAGCGGGTCTCAAGGAGTCACTCGCACTCACTCTACTCTGCACTCACTGTCGCTCTCGCACTCACTCTGCACTCACTCTACTCTCACTGTCGCTCTCGCACTCACTCTGCACTCACTGTCGCTCTCGCACTCACTCTGCACGAGCTCTAAACAAGTGGCTAGTCAGTGAACGATGCACTACTCCAAAACGCGAACATGACATATCACTGTATGACATCTGCTGGAGGGGAGGCAGCCATCTTAGTAAACTGCACCGCTAGGCCACATATCTTTTGACTGCATGCAAGATTTAGGCACCGCCGCAGGCATACACCGAGGGGGAAAAAACACACACCGAGCCCAAGTAAAATCATTAACAGCCCCCCACAAACAGGCTAATGATTCTGCGAACGTGGTAGGGAGTGGATGGGCCAACAATACGACGAGACATTAGGAGACTTGACCCGCGCCCTCCCGGACACGTGGCTCTTGGCTTCACGTTCGCAGCCAGCGGCCGATAAAGAGTTAAAAGAATTTCCCAAATATAAATATATGGGCAACACATTGTGTCCAAATGGGTGCCGAGGAGTTCCAGATGTTAGAAGCTGCGCTCCCAACCCCTGGCTGCTCCTAAATAAAGGAAAGTATTCCTGCAATTCAGCTGCAGCCGCCGTTGCCAAGAACAACTCCCATATATCTGGAGAGTGTTAGGGAACACGGGAGAGGACTGCAGAGACCCGTCTGTGAGTGTAGACAGAGAGAGAACGAGACAGCGGGAGGGGAAGAGAGTGGAGATAGGTAGAGAATTGGGGAGGAGTAAGGGTAAAAAGCACGTGAGAGAGGTGTGGACCCCTAAAGAAGAGGAAAAACAAAAAGGGGCTAGGGTAGAAGAATGATCTGGCGTGGGATATCAGGGTTGTGGGGTGGGTGAATCTCGCGGGTGCAAGGTTGAAACTGCATAGCTGTTGTGTGAGAGAGGAGTAGGGTGTATTGAATCGTTGACCAACGAGAAGCGGAAAGGAGAGAGAAAAGGGGAGAGAGAAACAGATGGTCGAAAGGAGAGAGAACCCGAAGAGAGAGAAATCATTGCAAGATTGGAGAGAGAAACAGGAGACGAGGTTACAGAAACAGAGGGAGGGGAAACCTTTAGGGGAGAGGAGAGGTAGACAAGAGAAGCTGAAACGTGAAGCAGATTGGTGAGAAACATGTGACGAGAGAGACTGGAGAGAAACACATGAAACTGCAACGTGTCAGGGGTGGCAAGGTAGAAACGCACGCAAGGGAGGTAGAAAGGAGGGTTTTACAGTGGGAGAGAAACAGGAGAAGCTGCGAGGAGAGAGTAGTGACAGGAAGTGGGACAGAGGGGGGGGGGGTAGACAAGGTGCAAATGCTACAAGGCTAGAGGGGGCCAGACTTCAGGAGCCACTGAAGTGTGTGGGCCCCGTCCGGCCCGGGCACACTCCCGCACAGGCGGCCAGGCATGCAGGCATTCATTCAGCGATTGTAAATATTTCCAAAAGTCCATCACGCTCCTTGTCAGAGTTTCCACCGCCTCGCAGCACGTTACTCAAGAGAGGTTTGTTCAGTTTTGACACCGACACGTTAGTGTGTACAGCACACGTCGCTGCCCCTGCTAGCGAAGTTTCTGACACCATCGAAGCGAAAGAACGCACTCCTTTCTTGGGGTGATGTGGCCACTGCGACCGAAGAGCAGAGAGTAGCCAGAGGCATCTGATAAATGCACGGCAAAGAGCGGGACGGTTCGTGGAGGCACGTCTGCGCTGCGAGGGGGCCTGGCCACGAGAGAACACAGCAAAGAATGGTGCACGCGCGCCCGGCATCTGTCTTCAATTACCGCGGGCCCTGACAGCTGGTAATTGAAAATATATGCTCTTCTGCTGCGCGTGTCCGCACGGAATATGCAGGAAGCGGAGCAACTCTACAGCCTATGGCCTATTGCGTGCTGGCTTGTAAAAACACAGCCATGCGAGGGCCAATTGCCATGCAGCTGACATAAATAACGACCAAAAATCACAAGCTTCTCTGGAATTCGTAGGTTAGAATTTCGAAGTCCTCACAAAAGGACTCTGAAGCCACTTCGTGGGACGTAGGCCGAGCCCTAAAATGAGGGGATGCTTCCGGGGAACGGGATGGTCGGATAAACCCTATCTCCAGGAAATTATCTAAATATTCCCTCAAGTGTTTGGTCTCTGGTTCTGAAAGTGCGTAGACTCTACACGCTGGTAGGACTGCTCGTGCTACCAAGTCAATATGGCAGTCATACAGCCTATGTGGAGGGAGTTTCTCTGCCCGGGATTTACTGTAAACGTGAGCGAACTGAGCGCACTCAGGGGGCAAAATCACTGCCTTTTTGGCTGCTGTTGCCAGTAAAAACTGGTGAGCCAACATAGTGGCACATGATGCAGGCTCTAGGTCCATGTGTTCTTGACAATCCTCTGACAGAAACTGGACGGTTTTGTCTTTCCAATTAATGGTGGGGTTGTGATGACAGAACCAAGGCATTCCCAAGATCACCTGTGGGGCCTAGATTATGTTCAGGACCAAAGTTTCTACAGACTGTCTCCCTTCTGTCCTGATCGACAGCCGTACCTTCTCTGTCAGTTTAATGAGTAGTCCGGAAGTCAGGGGTTTGCCGTCCACAGCCAACACTTCTTCTGGGATATCTCTGGGTACGCTATGTATGGTTAACTGTTTTACTAACCCACTATCTATGAAGTTCCCGGTGGCCCCAGAATTAGGCCTGGGCAAAGCACTACGCTACGCTCGAGTAGTTTGCGAAGTTTGCGCAACTACACACTACGCGAATTGCACGTAGCACAGTGCGAACACGCATAGCGTAGCGTAGTGCAGCGGTAATTTTTTGCTTGCTCGCGGTCCTCAACGTCAAGTTGGCGACCGCGAGCAAGCAAAATTACATCCTGGCGAGACTTTTTCCTCGTTCGCGATCAGCACCATCAAGTTGCTGATCGCAAGCGTGGAAAATAAACCTCCCTGCGAGATTCTCAAAGCGGGGAAGTCTGGTTTCTCATTGAGAGTGGTCGCGGATGCTCGCGACTGCTCTGGATGAGAAACTACCTGTCCGCGTTGAGAAAGCTGTCGCTCGAGTCAAAATCTCCGAGCGGCAGAAAACTACATCTCGCACTGTGCAAGATGCCATTTTCAATGACTGCACAGTGCCGGATGCTTGTCCGCACTGTGCAATCATTGAAAACGGCATCTTGTAAAGTGTGAACATGCTACTACACAGTTCGCGTAGTGCACTTCGCCTAGCTTCGCAAAGCGCTACTTCGCAAACTACGCCCAGCCCTACCCAGAATTTAGCATGGCCATCACTTGAAATACGTGTTGTTTGAATTCTAAACACATCGCGAGCACTATATGAGCTTCAGTGTCCTTCAATTGAGTGGTGGCCAAGGATGGGATTCTCCAGTCCTTGTTCAGTGCCTGATAGGAAGAGACAGAAGAAACACCATTGAGTTCTGTGTTCGTCGTGGAAACCAAGAATGTAATGTTCTTATTGATACCTCCAGATTTTATGGGCCTCACAGGACAGTCCCGTACATAATATCCTTTTTTACCGCAATAAATGCAGAGCCCCATAGATCGTCAGCTCCCTCTCTCTCAAGGCGTGACAGTGGTGTGTGTGTATCGCCCCCCACTTCCATGGGTTCAGAGGCAACCTTGTTACTAGTCGTTTCCTTCCTCGTACTTCTATCCGGTCTATAAAACTCACCCTTTCTCCTTTGAGTCGATCCCCTCCTCTATCTGCTAAGTGTCCATCTAACCTCAAGGAGAGGCTGATCAGCTCAGCACAAGAGCGGGGTTGGGGGTCAATCCGAGCTATGGCGTCTTTCAGCTCATCACAAAGGCCTTGGTAAAAAAGACATTCTCTTTTCTTCTGGCCAAGCTGCCACCGCTACTAGCCTGCTGAAAGATGTCAAATAAGTCACTAACTCACTTCTCCCTTGTCTCAATTGCAAGAGTTCTTTGTCTGCGTTGAAGGTTGTGGTTCATCGGTCAAACACCCCTTCTAAAGCTGCCCTAAAATCGTCCCAGTCTGACAATATGGAGTTGTTGTTTCTAACTAGTGGCACCGCCCAATTAGCAGCGTCACCTACAAGATATGAGATCGCAAACGCCACCTGTGAATGATTATTGTGAAAAGACGACGGGTTGCAGGAGAAATGCATCATGATTTGTGTTATGAACACTTGTATTTTTTTGTGGGTCCCCTGCATATCTTTCAGGCAGGCCAAAGGAATGGGAGGAGGGACTGCGACGCGTATCTGAGGATTCCCAGTGGCTACTTCAAAGGGGTTATTGTTATTCTTTCTACTGTCTCTCTCTTTTTTTTTTAAGTTCAAAATATGCTTTATTGAAAGTTTTGAAAAAGTCATATAAACAATTTAAATACACGAATGCATGAAATTGATACAGACAGAATAAATGAAACACATGAGAACGAGAATCAAAAATCAAAAATAGATAAGAAAAAACAATTCATATGAGATAAATACAAAAAGAAAAAAGAAAAATACCAGCTAGGAGATAAAGAGTAATACATTACTTTGAAATATAATAATAAACAACATAGTGATTTTGTGAATATTATGAAAAAGAAAAAAGATAATACAATAAGAGGAACTCAAGGAGGTTTAGCAACTTCTTGTTGAAAGGGAGATTTAGGCAGAGAACGAAGGGCACAAGAATCAAAAAATAAAGTAACCGGATCCGATAACTGCTTTCGTTTTGGGGCTAAAACAGGTGGATAAACATATGTTGTATCTAATCTATGATTATAGCACGCAGCATACCACCAAGCCTGATAAGAGAGTTTAGTGGAGTCTTTCCAAGCTTTGGTAATTTGCTGAAAAGCTACTGCAAGAAGTAAGTCAATTATTTTTATATCGAGATTGTAAGGGTTCCAGATAGATGAAATACTACCTAAAATAATATGGGATATATGAAACGGATGTGTAGTGGAGAAGATTTTGTTAATTTGAGACCAAACCTGAACCCAAAACCGGTGAACCAGATTGCAATTGAAAAGCATGTGTAGTAGATCCGCCTGAGGAGTTGAGCAAGACCAACAAGCGTGAGATAGGGCAGGATATCTTTTACTAAGTGTTAATGGGGAAAGTAGGAGTCGATTATAGATGAAAAATAGAGTCTGAATAGTATTTGCAGCCCTAGATGATTTTCGTAATTTAACCCATAGTCTATCCCAAAGATCTACAGGCCATGAAAGGCCCATGTCAACTTCCCATGCCTCCTCTACCTTTGTCTTGGTGCGTGGTGATGTGGGAGCATGTAAGTAAGAATATATTTTTGACGCCCTGGATCCTTTAGTAAGTAAAGTTCGTAGTTGAGATATGCTAGGAGACTCCTGAAGTGATGTAGAGGATAACCGGACATGCAAATCAAATGCTGATTGAAGTGCTTGTGTTAATCTGAGATAATTGGTGCGAAAGGAAGAAGGGAGACGGAAGGATTCTGCAACAACTGAAAATGGGAGAATACATGATTGATGAAATAATTGACGTACCCATATAAGACCACGATTTCTCCATGACTTCCAGAAGAAAGGCTTATTATTTATTAAAATCGAAGACTTGTGCCATATGGTTTGATCGTGAAAGGAAGAGATCAAAGGAGGCGGTAGAATTTTTAAGGTATATTTGAGAATTGGAGTAGAAATAGATTGTGGTGAACGAGAAAAAGAGAGGTATTCTAGGAAAGAGAAGAGAGAAATGTATTCCAATTCCAGTGTTGTCCATAGGGGAGAGAAATTAGGAGAAACATCGAGCCATCTAGAAGCTTGGTTTAATAAAAAAGATTTATGATACAAAGAAAAATTTGGAAAATTCACCCCACCCTCCTCCTTTGGTCTTGTTAACTTAGATAAAGACATACGAGCCTTCTTGCGACCCCATAAAAATGAAGACAAGATGGAGTTAATTTTCTTGAAATGGAATAAAGGAATAGAAAAAGGAATGTTGGAAATCATAAATAAGACCAAGGGGGAAAGCATCATCTTGATCGTATCCAACCGACCACACCAAGAAAGATATAAGGGGTGCCATTTAGTGGTAAGATCTGTCAACTTTTTAATGCATTCATCCATACAGCGGGAAACCGTACCTGAAAGAGTGGGGGTGAAATGAAGACCCAAATACTTGATGCAATTAGGATTCCACGTAAAGCCGGAAGAAATGAAGTCTGATTTATAAGTAAATTTGGTAAGAGGTAAAATTTCACATTTATCTTTGTTTAATTTGTAACCTGAAACAGAGGCAAATTAATTGACTTCATTTAAAAAAGCAGGTAGGGAAGTTGTGGGTTCAGACAAAAATAATAAGACATCATCTGCATAAGCAGCCATTTTGATTGTGGATTGATGAAACGTAAAACGCTTTATAGCAGCATTTTGGCGGATTCGCAAAAGAAAGGGTTCTAGGGCAAGATTAAACAAGAAAGGAGAGAGAGGACAACCTTGACGCACCCCTCTAGCAAGGGGGAAATACGATGAAATGCCACCATTCGCTGCAATAGCAGCTCTGGGGTGAGAATACAAAAGAGAAATGAGGGTTGAGATTCGTGGACCAAATCCGAACCATTTCAGCGTTTGAAAAAGATATGACCATTCGACTATCGAAAGCCTTTTCCGCATCCAAGGCAATGGCAGCAAGAGGATGAGAGGAGTGCGAGGTCTTGGAGAGAATGTCAAAGAACAGTCTAGTATTATCTGAAAGCAGTCTACCTTTAACAAAGCCAGACTGCTACTTCCCTAATAAATCTGGTAAGAAGGATTCTAAACGAAGCGCCAAGGATTTGGAGAAAATGTTGTAATCAATATTTACCAGAGAAATGGGTCTATAATTTTTACAGTACTGCGGATCCTTACCTGGTTTGGGGAGAATGCAAATAAGAGCATCAGAAAAAGAACCGGAGGAAGAACCAGAGTCAAGAAAAGAAGAAATAAGAGAAGTTAATTTTGGAATAAGTAAAGCTGAGAAGTGAAGAAAAAAATCTACAGTGAAGCATCCGGACCAGGAGCCTTATCTTTTTTGAGAGTCTTCAAAGCGCTAAGGAGTTCTTTTTGAGTTATATGTGACTCTAATGAAGAAAAATCAGGGGTAGTAGTGAAAGGAGAATCAATGACAGGGAGAAATTGAGAAATATCCTGTGATGAGGAGGTTGTTTCTGAGGAATATAGTGATTTGTAAAATTGAAGAAATTCCGTTAAGATGTCTTCATCTGTGTGTTTTAAGACAGAATGCCGATCATAAATACTGTCTATATTGGTCTTATTCTTTTTAATTTTCAAATAATTAGCCAATAATTTGCCAGCTTTATTTTGGCCTCCATAAAATTCAGCACTAGAACGCAATAGGTAGTTGGAAGCATTGTTTGTGGTATCCTTATTAAATTGCAACTTAGTAGCTATGAGCTCGTGTAGGCAATCAGAAGATTTAGAAGCAAAGTATGAGTGTTCTAGATTCTTGATCTTAGAGAAGAGTTCGTTATTGATTTGCTCAGCTTTCTTACGTTTACGAGAGACAAAACCAATAATGAAATCCCTAGCAGATGCCTGAAAGGCATCCCGCACAACAGGAAAAGACACCTCAGAAGACTCATTACGTAGGAAGAAATCATGAAAGAAGGCAGTAAAGAGTGAAACAAAATCGGAGTCAAGAAGGAGAGAATTATTAAAACGCCATTTTTTGTTTAGAGCTGGCTTCTGTAAAATGTCGAGGTGAATGGAGACTGGTGCATGATCCGATATCAAAATGGAACCTATGTCAGAAGCAAAGAGAGATTGAGAAAGATGATGTGAGATAAAGAAATAATCAAGTCGGGATTGCGTCTGATGTGGCGGAGAATAAAAAGAATATTCTCTCAGGGTAGGATTACACAACCTCCAGGCGTCAATAAGTTTGAATTGATTTATGAGAGCCGTGAAAGATTTATGTGATTTGTGGGGATTGTAAGTGGTGACAGAATTCCTATCTAAAATAGGATCAAAAACCTCATTGCAATCTCCCGCCAAAATAAAATTGTCTTCATAATATTGGGTGATGTGAGGGGATAGGGAAGACCAAAAAGAAGCTTCACCTGTAGTTGGGGCATAGATATTGAGGAGGGAAACTGGGGTACTATCTACAACAAACTTAACCAAAACCCATCTGCCAGATTGATCCGCTGAGTCAGCAACAAATTTGACAGAAAGAGATTTATGAAATAAAATGAGAACTCCATTGCGTTTACCATCACCAGGGGAAAAAAATACCTCCCCAATCCAATTTCTTTTAAGTTTGATAGATTCCTCAGGTGAGAGGTGCGATTCTTGTAAACAGGCAATGTCCGCCTTAAGTTTAGCCAAGTGTGTCAAAACCCTTTGCCTCTTTATGGGGGAGTGCAAAGCCCTAACGTTCCATAAAACAATCTTTAAAGGCATTCAAAAAAGCAAGGAAGAATACATAACAAGCTGGTAAATATAATTCAATAATAAGCAATCAGTAATAAATGTGAAGGAAAAATGATGAAAAACCATTAAAGTGTGGAAAGATAAGCAATCCATAATGCAACAATTTTGTATATATACATAAGTAAAAATGTGAGAAAATGAACTTTCAATATAGTAATACAAGAAAAAAGAAGTGTATTCATCTACTCTCTCTTAATGCCGCGATCTCTGCTCTAAAGGCCACCAATTCCTGCTGAACCGCAGCCAGTGCCTGGAGGACTTCCTCCATGGTGTACCCTTAGTACAGCACACAAACCAGGAGGAGCACAAGATCGTGGGTGCGTAATTCTGTGATGTTCCTGTCCAAAGACCAGTGCTCCTCAGGATTCGAACAATGCAATAAGGGGTCCACCCCTTGATCTCCCCAACTCCTTCAATAAATGCACGGAGTATTGGAGCAATCAAGTGAGGGGAGGGTAGGAAAGTAACAGCACGGAGTAGAATCTGAAACAAAAATACACACCATGAAATACAACAAGCAATGGCGTTGCCAATAGGTCTCGCAGTAGGAAAGTTGGAGCTTTTACAATTGCAAATAACAATGCCTTTTATTTTTGTTTTCATTTTAAAAACATAAAGGGCTTTGTCATTTACAAAACCAATAGCTCCAACTTTCCTACTGCGAGACCTACTGTGCACTGCAAGTGTGGGTGAAAGTGGCACTGCGTGGGTGTGAGTGGCGTTGCGTGGGTGTGAGTGGCGTGGCGTGGGTGTGTAGCGTGGCGTGGGTGTGTAGCGTGGCGTTGCGTGGGTGAGTGGCGTTGCGTGGGTGAGTGGCGTTGCGTGGGTGAGTGGCGTTGCGTGGGTGAGTGGCGTTGCGTGGGTGAGTGGCGTTGCGTGGGTGAGTGGCGTTGCGTGGGTGAGTGGTGTTGCTTGGGTGAGTGGTTTTGCTTGGGCGAGTGGCGTTGCTTGGGTGATAGTGGGCTTGCGTGGGTGTGAGTGGCGTTGCGTGGGTGTGAGTGGTGTTGCGTGTCTGAAAGTGGTGCTGTGTGGGTGAAAGTGGCGTTGCGTGTCTGAAAGTGGTGCTGCGTGGGTGTGAGTGGCTTTGCGTGAGTGAGTGGCGTTGAATGTGTGAGTGGCATTGCGTGTGCGAGTGGCGTTGCGTGTGCGAGTGGCGTTGCGTGTGCGAGTGGCGTTGCGTGTGCGAGTGGCGTTGCGTGTGCGAGTGGCGTTGCGTGTGCGAGTGGCGTTGCGTGTGCGAGTGGCGTTGCGTGTGCGAGTGGCGTTGCGTGTGCGAGTGGCGTTGCGTGTGCGAGTGGCGTTGCGTGTGCGAGTGGCGTTGCGTGTGCGAGTGGCGTTGCGTGTGCGAGTGGCGTTGCGTGTGTGAGTGGCGTTGCGTGTGTGAGTGGCGTTGCGTGTGTGAGTGGCGTTGCGTGTGTGAGTGGCGTTGCGTGTGTGAGTGGCGTTGCGTGGGTGAGTGGCGTTGCGTGGGTGAGTTTCATTGCGTGGATGAGTGGCGTTGCGTGGGTGTGAGTGGCGTTGCGTGTCTGAAAGTGGTGCTGTGTGGGTGAAAGTGGCGTTGCGTGTCTGAAAGTGGTGCTGCGTGGGTGTGAGTGGCTTTGCGTGAGTGAGTGGCGTTGAGTGTGTGAGTGGCGTTGCGTGTGTGAGTGGCGTTGCGTGTGTGAGTGGCGTTGCGTGTGTGAGTGGCGTTGCGTGTGTGAGTGGCGTTGCGTGTGTGAGTGGCGTTGCGTGTGTGAGTGGCGTTGCGTGTGTGAGTGGCGTTGCGTGTGTGAGTGGCGTTGCATGTGTGAGTGGCGTTGCATGTGTGAGTGGCGTTGCATGTGTGAGTGGCGTTGCATGTGTGAGTGGCGTTGCATGTGTGAGTGGCGTTGCGTGGGTGAGTGGCATTGCGTGGATGAGTGGGGTTGCGTGGATGAGTGGGGTTGCGTGGAAGAGTGGGGTTGCGTAGAAGAGTGGGGTTGCGTAGAAGAGTGGGGTTGCGTGGATGAGTTGCGTTGCGTGTGTGAGTGATGTTGCTTGGGTGATAGTGGGCTTGCGTGGGTGTGAGTGGCGTTGCGTGTCTGAAAGTGGTGCTGTGTGGGTGAAAGTGGCACAGAGACTTTGGTGTGGCCTGGCGCAGGAGAAATGCTGCTGCTGCTATTTAAATATAAAAAGTGTTTAGGGAGTCACGGCTGCGCACCCACTGAAGTGCTCTGGTTCCACGGCCTGTGGCCGTGTGAAGTGATAAGCCTTTGAAGTACACAGGCATGCTGTGACGGAGGTGTGAGAGGTCTGGCAGGGAACAGATGGCCTGGCCGTGAAGCAGGGGGGCGGGGCAGCGCTGGGGAAGCCTGTGGGAGGGTGATTGAGGACTTTGATGTGGGGAGGGAGGAGAGCCTTTTGCGAGCCTGCAGGAGAAATGCTGCCGATGCGCGTGCATGTTTAATCACGTGATTCGCGTGAACTGCATGAAAACCGCGGGGCTGAAAGCCCTTGGTTTGACGATGATTTTCGCCACTTGAATTCTCGTTCCCTCAATGCGCTTGCGCGCATTGTAGGTCACGAGACCTAAAATTATGCAACACTACACTTATGTAATTCTCACTAAGGATTCCAATTACCTTGGCATTTGCTACACTCGCAGACTCTGTATTCCTGCTGACCACACAGTATTACATCATACATACCTGATACCAAGGAAGATAAAACAAACATAGCAACATTAAGCAGAGTAGTGGCCCTAAGACTAAAGCTGACCCTATGTCCTGATGCCCTTACACACCTTCCAGGAACCTTATTTCCTTAGTTGCAGAAAAGATGTGGTCCGTTAAAGAAGACTCCCAAAGGTTCAGTAAGTTCATAGTTAGAATCAATGCTGTTCAGAACAAGCATTAGAAATGCAATAGGTCTCGCAGCATTAGAGTTAGTGCTTTTAGAATTGTTTATGGGTTTTTTTGTAAATCTTTAGCATTTTTGTTTCCTGTAGCCAATGCTAAAGAATTAAAAAAAAAAAGCCATAAACATTTCTAAAAGCTCTAACTCAAATTCTCCGAGACCTATTGCATTGGAAATGCAATAGGTCTCGCAGTAGGAAAGTTTGAGCTATAGGTGTTATTTATTTTTTTGTTTTTTATTTATGTGTTGTTTTTTCTAAATAGCTAAATTAATAGCTTTCTTCTTTACAAAGCCAATAGTTATAATTTTTGTAAATGTGACACCTCTAGCATTTGTAAAGCAACATGTTTTGTATTAACGGGACTTATATGTGACTTATATGTATTGATATTAAAAAAATCAATGCCTTTAAAAAACAATTAATAATTAATACGTAAATAAAATGGATTTTATTTTATATTGCCAATAGCTTAAAGTTTATTAAATATATTTAGTGAAGATGCTGTGGTTGCGCTGAGTGAGGGTGAGTGAGGGTGAGTGAGGGTGAGGGTGAGTGAGGGTGAGGGTGAGTGAGGGTGAGTGAGTGTGAGTGAGGGTGAGTGAGGGTGAGTGAGTGAGGGTGAGTGAGTGAGGGTGAGTGAGTGAGGGTGAGTGAGTGAGGGTGAGCGAGTGAGGGTGAGCGAGTGAGGGTGAGCGAGTGAGGGTGAGCGAGTGAGGGTGAGCGAGTGAGGGTGAGCGAGTGAGGGTGAGCGAGTGAGGGTGAGTGAGTGAGGGTGAGTGAGTGAGGGTGAGTGAGTGAGGGTGAGTGAGTGAGGGTGAGTGAGTGAGTGTGAGTGAGTGAGGGTGAGTGAGTGAGGGTGAGTGAGTGAGGGTGAGTGAGTGAGGGTGAGTGAGTGAGGGTGTGAGAGGGTGTGAGAGGGTGTGAGAGGGTGAGGGGGTGAGGGGGTGAGGGGGTGAGGGTGAGTGAGGGGGTGAGGGGTTGAGGGTGAGTGAGGGTGAGGGGTTGAGGGTGAGTGAGGGTGAGGTGTTGAGGGTGAGTGAGGGTGAGGCGTTGAGGGTGAGGTGTTGAGGGTGAGGCGTTGAGGGTGAGTGAGGGTGAGTGAGGGTGAGGGGTTGAGGGTGAGGCTGAGGGGTTGAGGGTGAGTGAGGGTGAGTGAGGGGTTGAGGGTGAGTGAGGGTGAGGGGTTGAGGGTGGGTGAGGGGTTGAGGGTGAGTGAGGGTGAGGGGTTGAGGGTGAGTGAGGGTGAGTGAGGGTGAGTGTGAGTGTGGGTGAGGGTGAAGGTGGGTGAGGGTGAGTGAGGGTGAGTGAGGGTGAGTGAGGGTGAGTGTGGGTAAGGAAAACATTTTAGCTGCACACTGCCTCCTTCTCTGGACTCTATTAGGCATTGCCTAGAGACCGCATTAGCTGTGTAACTAGCCTCATGTTTAAAAAAACAATAATTGATCATAAAAAAATCATATAGACATACATAGGCTTTCAGTCAGCCCTCCTTATCCATTGGTCTGTTTAAGTGTTGTGGAAGTTCTGCTTCTGCCCAAAACAGCATACTACAGGGGGCAAAGGGTCAACACTCTTCATCAATTGGATGTTGCGCTGTGAGTGACAGACTTTTCCAGATCACACAGTCGCCTGAAAAGGATTTCCATGGCTATTGACAGTTGGCTGCTGGGCCACTCGATTATTTCTATTTTTTGGGACGGGGTATTTTTTGCACACAAGACATTGCACGCTTGCCAGGGCCATGTGGTGGTTGGTAATCTTTGCAAGCGGTGGTGCCAGAAGTTCACCCCCCATTTATTTCAAAACTTGCCTTTAGAGTTCCTCATATGTTAAGAATTAACTTTATAGTGCCAATGCCGGGGCGGTGGGAGGCGCTAGAGGGCGCACAAGCGGAATTGCCGCCATTTGGTGAGGCTCCCACAGCCTGGAACATACATACTGCATTCATCCTCTTTAAATGGTTAGCCACCTGGATGTAAAGAGGCAGGCACGTACATGACATGACCTTGATCCCCGGCCTCAAAGAAGATTTGGGTCCGAAACGATGCCCCCAGCCTGAGCACTGCTGCAGGATAGTTTCCCCCAGGAGCGGCGCTGGAGCAGCAGGAAGTGCAGTGAGCGGCGTATTGAGGCAGGAAAGTACGCGGCTTGCCAAGAGGGAGGTGGGCCCAGCAGGCTGTAGGCGGACAACGGAGAGACGGAACCCAGCGTCCCTACATAGTTAAGAGCAGCCTACGGGGACAACATTATGGTGGACCACACGTGGGGGCTCCATATATGTGCGGAGTATGGTATTTTGGCCCCTGAGGCGGCGGACAGCACTTAGAGCACCCGGTAACAAAAAGGGGAAAACACACAACAACAAAAGCAGGAAGTGCAGTGAGCGGCGTATTGAGGCAGGAAAGTACGCGGCTTGCCAAGAGGGAGGTGGGCCCAGCAGGCTGTAGGCGGACAACGGAGAGACGGAACCCAGCGTCCCTACATAGTTAAGAGCAGCCTACAGGGACAACATTATGGTGGACCACACGTGGGGGCTCCATATATGTGCGGAGTATGGTATTTTGGCCCCTGAGGCGGCGGACAGCACTTAGAGCACCCGGTAACAAAAAGGGGAAAACACACAACAACAAAAGCAGGAAGTGCAGTGAGCGGCGTATTGAGGCAGGAAAGTACGCGGCTTGCCAAGAGGGAGGTGGGCCCAGCAGGCTGTAGGCGGACAACGGAGAGACGGAACCCAGCGTCCCTACATAGTTAAGAGCAGCCTACGGGGACAACATTATGGTGGACCACACGTGGGGGCTCCATATATGTGCGGAGTATGGTATTTTGGCCCCTGAGGCGGCGGACAGCACTTAGAGCACCCGGTAACAAAAAGGGGAAAACACACAACAACAAAAGCAGGAAGTGCAGTGAGCGGCGTATTGAGGCAGGAAAGTATGCGGCTTGCCAAGAGGGAGGTGGGCCCAGCAGGCTGTAGGCGGACAACGGAGAGACGGAACCCAGCGTCCCTACATAGTTAAGAGCAGCCTACGGGGACAACATTATGGTGGACCACACGTGGGGGCTCCATATATGTGCGGAGTATGGTATTTTGGCCCCTGAGGCGGCGGACAGCACTTAGAGCACCCGGTAACAAAAAAGGGGAAAACACACAACAACAAACAAGTAGTGAGGGGGCGGAGCTGGGGGAGGGTGCGAGAGAGAGTAGGCAAGGCTAGCGGCAGGCAGGCAGGGGAGGAGAGGAGGAGGGGGGAGGAGAGTAGGGGAGGCACGGCCTAGCGGCCGTGCAATCAAGTAGTGAGGGGGCGGAGCTGGGGGAGGCTGTGGAAGAGAGTAGGCAAGGCGACACGGCGGGAGGGGGCGGAGCGGGTAAACAAAGACGGACATGCACGCGCCCGTGACTTTTAAGGTCAATGCGCATGCGCATAAGCTTAATGCGCATGCGCATTGACCTTAAAAGTCACGGGCACTGCAAGGAATCGCCACGATTCCTTGCAGTGTGGATAAAGAGTGGATAACTCGCAATACTCTCGCCTTGCTCGATGCGCATGCGCATCGACAGGCGAGACCTAAAAAAGTAACTTAAAGTTAATGAGTCAATTGAACCTTATACATATATCCAGGCTCCGAGATTTGAACATAAACAAGACAACCAGTCGAAATGAATTTCCTCTACTATTTCCATCGCATCCTGATGGCATGAATGTCAAGTAAAGGAAAGGGGGAACTGACGGATATGATTGACGGCTCCTATTCTAGCGCGTCAACCATAAGGCAACCAAACAGAGTACTGCTCCTTCCTCGGAGCGTTTGGAAATGAGAAAAGGGCGGAGTACTGCTCCTTCCTCGGAGCTAAAGCGGACAGGGGAATGCAGCGCGAGCGCCCGGCCTGAGGATCCGGCATCGGCTGAGAGGAGCCGATCGGAACGATTACCGATCGGAACGATTACCGCCTCTGTTCCTGCGGTGACGTGCAAAACCAGCCTCTCCGTAACCGAGGCTCTGAACGGGAATCCTCACCACCAGTCCAATCATCCAAGGAACTAGACGTCTCCCTGCTACGAGAACTTCGCCGGGAAACTCCAGGACCTGGGCTAGACAGGTTCGAAAATAGGAATTACGCACGTCATCCTGTGCGCGTCACTTCCTTAAAAGGCTTCTGCTCCGCCTTCTCTCCTGGGGGTTCCTGGGAGTTGTAGTCCATGTAGGCGCGATGGGGACCAAAACCTCACAGCTGTCTGTACACTACAGTGTTTGTTGTTGTTACTGAACTTGCTTTGTGTGCATAGGCTTTATCCGCATAAACCTTTGAGTCACTCTTGTTCCATTTTGTATCTTTATTGTGGAAAGTATACAGTGGGCGTGCGCTGTGCTTACAAAAAGCAAATACAGAATACAAATGCAATATTTGGGTGTGGGTGAGTGTGGGTTTTATGCCTGTGAGTGAGCATGTGCAACAAAGTCAATAAAGAAAGGGCTATACCCCATGAGAGCTTGGGTACATGAACGTGAATGCAAACAAGGTGCACTAAGGAAATTTGCTAGTGTTTGTTATTTTTCCTTGAATCTTGTCTACAGCAGGTCTTGGGAATGTAAGTGAATGCAATTAAAAAGATATGTTAGCTTTGGGAGAATCGACATTTTACTCAGATTCACTCATATGTAGATTTTTAATGGTAGATTCTTCCATTTAGCTAGAAAAATATCCACCTCCTTCGCCTTCCTCCCTAGATTATGCAGTGGAATTCCCTCCATGGGCATTAACAATAACAATACCCACATACTTAATCTCCACCCTTACCTCACCCCTTCGAATTTGCTACATTCCAACCCATCACCCTAGTATTGAAGTTGTTTACTAAATGCGCTGATAAAGCCCCAAACTCTTCCGCCAACCTTTCCACCTCAGGGATAGTACGAACAGGGTCTGATGTATAAATAACCAGATCATTCACCTATAGCGCTATCTTATAAAGACAAAATGAATAAATATTACAATAATGCAGTGAACTAAAGGGGATTACCTTGGCGTCTCTTCTAAGTAAGTAATTTTTATTATGCATGATTAATTAAAACCTTTGCACACACATACAGTAAAAAAAAAATCGTATTCGCGATTCAGTAAATAAAACAGTATAAAAAACCATTGTTTAAAATTATACAATTAGGCATTATACTCGTCAGTAAGTCTAAAGTGATTGTGCTGCAGGAAAAGCTAGGCTAGCAGTGGTAGTCCTGATATGAGCAGACTTCCTTATACAGTGTAATACAGTGTGTTGTTTAACGCTTATTGCCATCGCAGATTTAAAGTGCCAGTAAGACTGTAAAGTGCTGTTGTTAGTTTTTTGGGGTTTTGCATGAAGGAGTTGTTTTGCGCATACAGCCATCGTTAGTTTAAAGTGCTGGTGCGACTGTGAGATGCTATTGTTGACTTTTTAGGTCTAGCATCAAGGGGTGCCCGTTTCAGCTACATTTTATGGACAGTGTCCACATGCGGTGTAATTTTGAGTCTCTTAGTTACTGTCTCAAAAAAATGTTTGTAAGCCACATGTAGCCATCTTTGGTTTCAAGTGCCGGTGCGACTGTAAGGTGCTGTTAGTTTTTTGGGTCTAGCATCCAGGAGTTGTTTTGCACATATAGCCATCATTGGTTTAAAGTGGCGGTGCAACTGTAAGGTGCTGTTGTTAGCTTTTGGATCTGACGTCAAGAGGTGCCCGGTTCAGCTATTTTTTATGGTCAGTGTTCGCATGCTGTGTGTTTTTGAGTCTCTTAGTAACGGTTTCAAAAGATTTTGAGAGCCGGCAGTTTAGCTGTACTTCGGCTGGATTGAAGCACAGTTTTACAACTTGCCTGCAGGACCGGATGCCATGGCGCTTGAAGATTGGCCGTAATAAAGTGCTTCTTATATCCTTTAGATTAAGGCAGGTCCAGATGACATGGATGATATCCTCCTTACTGCTTCCTCATAAGCGACAGGGCTGCGGATTTGCTCTCCTTTCCCATGGTGGAAGATGTGGGATCATCAGAATGACACCTAGTCGTAGCTTTAAAAAAAATTCCTTTGTCCTTATTTTGACTCCTATTTTAAAGTAAGATTGCCGTTTGACTACTTCATAATCACTGAGCACTATCCAGCCATGTGCCCTTTTAGCAAGCGTTTCATTGTCTTCTTAGACAGATACCATTTGTGTTGATTTTTTCACAATTTCTTTGAAGGATGGATGATCTGTTGGAGTTCCCCAAAAATCAGACAATCCTAGTATTTTAAGGGAGTCAAACAAATATTCCCTGGCCGGTGATTTTCCGTGACGAAGCAACTCGATCCAAAGATGCAGATTCAAGGATTCAGCCTCAGCACTATAGATCTTGTGCCAACATTTTAGGTATGTGCCCCTTCTTTCCACCAATTGTTTTTAGAGCCCAAATTCTAGCCTTATTTGGGCCGGTGAAACATATTTTGGTAGATGAAAACTTGCTCTGTAGGAATAAGCTATTACTATGTCCAGAGCTGCAGCATAGTTACCTTTAAGAGATTTGCTCCCGTATGTTAATGTCGGCTGCAATTTTGCTCACAGTACCTGTAACAAGGGATCGAGTGTTGGATCAGGCAACATTTTCTTCAGTGATTTCATCGCTGGGTAGGTCATAATTCCCTTCCCCCGCAGGGGCTCCAGGTGGGGTTTAAATGAGATTTTGTGATCCAGAAGTATTCCTAAATATTTGGAGTTGGGTGTCTGGTCCAGACATTGGCCATTTAAATACCAGTTCATTTTTTTCTTTTTATGATAATTTTCTGCCATGATTTTAGTTTTCTTCAGATTTATCTGAAGGGCGTTCCGTTGTGAGAAGTTGTTTGTCGTGTTTAAAAGGTGTTGAAGACAGATGGGGGTCTGACTTATCAGCACTAGGTCGTCCACGTATAGCAGATTTGACAGTAACATATTTCCTAATTTTGGAGCATGTGATGTGCTCCTGTCCAATTTTCCCGGAAGATCAGATAGGAAAAGGTTGAAAAGTAGGGGTGCTAGGACGCACGCCTACTTTAGCTCTTTAGAGGTTGTGATTCGTTTGGACAGATGTGTCCCTGCACCTTGCTTAATTCTGATCCAAGTGTCTGTATGTAACAGTTTGAGCCGGTTCAGGAGTGGTTTTGGTAAGTCCCAACTTTCCAGTTTTTGTCAAAGTTTGGCTTGGTCAACATGGTCAAAGGCAGCGGTGTAGTCAATAAAACAAAAAAATAGGTGTTTTTTTTGCCTCTTTAGCTGCGTCCATTAACAAGGCTAATGCCATTATGTTGGTTGTGGTTCCCTGGCCCCGGCAGAACCCAGTTTGGTTTATTGGGGTAATAGAGTTTTCTGTTGCCCAAGATGTTAGGTCGTCCAGGATTGTTTCCGCATAATACTTTGCCTCTACGTCAATGAGAGCGATTAGTCGATAGTTATTTGGATTTTTCCTGTTGCCCTGTTTAAAAATTGGACTGATGATTGATCCTTTCCACGACTCCTGGACTGTTGTTGTAGAGTTTATGTCTTTAAAAACCGGCAATAGTGCTTTGCTCCAGAATTCTGCGTCGTGTTTGCACAGCAGTGGGCAGATGCGTTAGGGTCTGGGGCACCTGCAAGTCTGCCCCTGGCTATATGCCTCTTTATCTGAGATGCTGTTGGGCCATAGCCTTCCGCTTTGACGGAGGATAAGGGGTCTAAGCCTACTGCCGGGCACCCTCCTGATGATGTTGTGTTTTCCTGCAGGAGTCGCATGGCTCTGCTGGAGCAGGGCTGTGCGTCGGTTCATCCCTTTAAATCAATGGCGGATCGCATAGGGCATGCTGCGGGCGGTGAGGCAGGGGAGGGGCAGGATGGGGGGTAGTAAACTGGACATACGATGGAACGGAGGAAAGTAATTATTACATTCCGTCGTATGTCTGACTTTACTACCACCCCCACACTGCCCCTCTTCCGCCCCGACTCACCGCCCTCGCAATACACCCTATGTGAGCCACCACTACTTTTAATGTTGCTTCTATCCCTTCTTGCATTCCCTATTTCCTTGTCCGCTTCTTCATTCTTTTGCACTTTATTGTCAAAATGGTTGAAGAGGTGATCTACCCAGACTTCCTCTGTTATGTTAGAGTTTATTCCAGGATGATTTGGTTTCTCGATTAGGTTGATTGTTTGCCAAAACTTGCTGCTATTTTTTTGTTTGGATTCATGAAGTAACTTGGCCCACAGTTTGTCGTTCTTTGATGTTTTTTTCCCCATTTCTTTCTTTTTATTAGGCTCTTCGCTTTCAGGAGGGCACATTGCAGGTCCAGGTTTTGTTCAGTTTACGAAGCCGCCTTAGTGTTTGGTTTATGGTACGTTTGAGTTTTTTTGATTCTGGGCTAGTTGTCAGCCTTGTTACGGTGTCCTCTGGCTGTCCTAGTTTTGTCTCTACCTTCTTCCCGAGTTTTCCACCAAGGGTCTTCATGAAGCTTTCCCATGCTTTCACTGGTTGAGTTTGTATGTCTTTCCCTTGGTTGTATAATGTTTTTGCGGAGGCTGATATTGCTTCGATGTTGCTAGGGCTGCATCTTATTCGCTTGAGATTTGGGGCCCCTTCTATGTTGGTGGTTTTGCATGCCTCTAGTGTGAGGGCTGTATTAGCTTTTAAGGTCACTTCCTGGGGTAGGTGATCGCTGTGCTCGTTATTACCTATTCTAAAAGTGGCAATTTCATTGAACATGGTTAGGTTTATGAGCGTGAAGTCTAAATAAGAAGAAGTTTTTGATGAGTGAAACATGGTGGCTGGTGGATTATTCCCCTGAAAGCAGCTGTTCAGTGTTCTTAAGTTTAAATGTTCGACTTGTTGAAGCAGGTACTTTGAGCATCTTGTAGGTTTCTCAATTTTTGCTGATTCGATATTCCCCATGCGGCAGTAAGGTCTTGCGCAGGGTCATCATCCGGTCCAGACCCGAGAAGGTGTAGGTTAAAGTCACCTGCCAGAATGATGTGATCAGTGTCTTGCTCATTCATAACCCTTTTTATTTCTTTGATCTGCTATTTAGCCGCTTTTAGTTTTTGTTTGGGGTGCACATAGGTGTTAATTATTATAACTTCTTGGCATACCTTGTTGAACTTGAGCGTTATCATCACAGTCTGAATGGAGTTTGGGGCTGCAATTTGGGCCTCTATAGGTAAGATTTCTCCTATTGTGGTTATTGATGCTAGTATCATTAATCCCCCCAAGCGATGACCAAAATCAGATCCCTTTGTAGCTGTAACCAAGTGGGAAGTGTACCCCTGAAGTTCGAAAGCCTTGCCCTCCCAGGTTTCCTGGAGCAGTATCATGTTGAATGTTTTTAAGAAATTTAGTACCTCATGATCCTCAGTTTTACTAGCTAGGCTGTTGATATTCCAAATACACTTGTTGGTTTTGCCTTGCTCTGCTTGAGCTGTCAATAAGCTGCACATCCCTTGTCAATTGGGCCGCTCTGTTGTTATTGTTCACCGTATTTGCGTCCAATTCTGCATTGTCTATGTTGAAGCAATGCTTGATAACCGAGGCCGGTGTTCAAGTTGAAGACATTTGTGCGACTATTGTGTGCCCCGGGGGTGCTGCTCTTTGCTCCTTTTAATATTGAGGTGGTGGTTTGGGGAGGTCTGTTAGTGTGGAAGTTTAAATATGGTGTTGGATAGGGAGGTTTCAATTTGGCTTTCAGCTTTATTCCCCAGTGTTTGAACTTGTTTTCCTCTATCATGATTTTGCTAGCTATCTCGCTAGAATCCCATCTTGTTTTGGTTGCTTCAAGACATTGTGGATTATTAGTTGGATGAGATTCTATGGACAGCAGATCATCAGAGCTTATGTTTTCTAGGCTCGTGATAGAATGTAAGAGCCGCAATACCGTCCCTCTGTTTAGTGTATCTGCTCTTCCCCAGGATTCATACTCAAGGATGAATATGATGGTGGTTGTTCCTTCTGCGTTTCGCCCCTCCATTTCCTGGGTGAGGCAGGGGCCTTAGTTGGGCAAGGTTGCTCTTGCCGGCTCCTTGGTTGATGTTAGTGCGGGAGATTTGCAGAGAGTCAGTTGATGTCCTAGTTTTTCAGAACACACAGGTTATGTTCTCATTCCCTCTCGTTGGCTGTTGTAATGACTCCCTGTGATTGATCGGTAGGTCATCTTGCGGGTGCAGCCTTGGATTTGGTTCTGTTTTGGAGATCTTACTTGATTCTTGCTTCAGTGTAGCATGCTACTTTCTTATTTGTATTAGCTCCTGCTTGTTGTCATCTATTGGAGTATTTTGTTTTGATGATCGTAAGGATAGCCCGCAACCGATGCCGGGGTAATAGTGGATCCTATGGTAGGGTGCTCTGACCTGTCAACCAAAGTGGAAGTGGGGGCATAACTGATATCTTCGAGTTCAGAATCAGGTGCAGTTGGAGTTGCCTCTGGCTGATTCTTAGCGGAAAGTCCCAGAGCTGCTAACTTCCTGTTTCTTCCCTTCCTTTTTTGTTTTCGAAGTGCTTTCATAGTTGAGTTGTTTTTGTTGACTATACTCTCTGTTGTTGTTACTGTTACTTCACTGCCATCGGGGAAGTGGTGTGAATTAATTGGTGTTGACCCCGTTTTTTGCTGCTCGGATGTAAATGTTTCTGTCCTAGGTGGGCCATCGCTCGGAAAGGTTTGTGGTGGGACATTTGTTTTTAAGTCTGATAGTAGGTCACCTAACATTGATGGTAACGTCAATAATTTGTCAATTATTGGAGCACAAGTGCATTCTGATTGTGGGGTTTGATATTCGTGAGTCGCTTCTTACCCCTGCTTTATAAGGCCGTTGAGTTCTGATAACTTCCTATCGATAACTGAAGTGAAGTCTGCCACGGTTTGGAGGACCGTGAGCTGTAGGTCCAGTTTGTGCGATCAATATTGAAGCACCGCAGCTGAATATTGCATTGTGCTTAGTAATGTGGCCCATATGGATTCTGTGTTTGAATGTCCAATGGAGTTGCTTCTCTCTACCTGCGGCCTGTTTGTGACAACCACAGGGGAGTGATTCGGAGCGGGTTTTAGATTTTATGAGGTGACGAGTTCCTCCCATTCCTGTGAAGCAAGGAAGGTCATGTCTGTATTCATCGAGCGTGAGTCTTCATAAGGAAGCAGCGTACGGCGTACTAGGGGTATATTGTCCTATGGATCGTTAAGAGCTGCCAGGGCTGCCCAGGCTTTGGCTTGTCTGATTTGTGTCTGGAGGGGGAAATGTTTTTGGGCTGCGATAACGAGACCCGTAATTTTTATTCTGCCCACTGGCATGATTCCGGAGTGAGGGCTTGAGGGTCCTTAGGGACCACTTAATCATTAGTTTCTGCTTGCTCCAAGTTTTTTAAAATTCCAGTGTCTGGCCGACTCTTGATGTCCAGTTTGGGGTATTTTTCAGCCTTTTCTAGCCTTTTGCGCTGCTGGGTGTCTCGTGGGCGTTGCTGGGTGCCCCCTAGGCTGGCTCTCTGTCATCGCTACCGTCTCTAGCGACTCCGACCCCTGTTGGATAATTGGCCTCACTCTTTATCCAGGTATCTACATCTTGTTTGGTGATGTCCAGGACTCCTTCCGTTGCAGTGATCTTTTCATAGGGTTTGTCCTTTATATGTGGTGGGGGTTCAGCAGGCTAGAGGATGGTCTGTGGAGTATGTTCAAGTTTCCCAGGTTGTAGGGAGGGGGATTTGAAGCCTCTTTATGTTCTAACTTTTGGAGTAGATTCTTGTCCCAGGGTCTTTCAAAAAGGAGAATTTCGTGTACATGTTTGGTTGGAGGGTACATGTTTTTTTTATCTGTGACGCCCCCTCAATGTTTATGAGATCTTTGGGTTCTTGGCTTCTCGGTGAAAGTTTTCAAGTCAGGTATGATTTTAAGATTTGTTGTTGCCAGGCTGTGGTTTTTGTTGGTGCTTGTGCCATCAATGGGGAAGCTTGTAGGGATGCAGATGCCCCTGCCCCCCATAGCTGTATCAGTTTTTTTTCTTATTTTGTCACGGCCCAGCCCCAATTCAAGGGTGTCTGTGCCCTCGCACTTGGCTTTCCTTTTTGTTGATTTGAGTTTTGTTCTTATGGGGGACCTCCTTACTCTGTTTGACCTCATGACCTCCTTATTGCCTGGTTTGTATGATACACGATGCTTGATGCTTGATGCCTAATGCTCGCTCACTCATGGGGGTGTTCAATTTTCCCTTCAGTCCCCTGAACCGGCCTTTGACCTCGTGGGCCCCTTTTTGCCTCTGATGCTCACAGCAGCAGCCTCTGTGGTCTTACCACCCATTTTATTTATTTATATTTATCTATAGGTCAGCTGGTGGGTTTGCGGCAGATGTGGCAGATTAACAGATGAGCGAAAAGTGCACTCGAGGTGGACCCAAGACCCACGAGCTGCATCCGACTTCCACTGGTATTCCTGACTAATTCCTGACTACTACCTCTGTGGCTGTGCTTGTCTCTGTTGTGCCCAATTGCTACCTTAGCCCTCTTGGTTGGCTGAGTATTTAAAAAAGATTATTAAAAGTGTGAAGGACAAAGATGCAGACAGTAGCGGCTCTCTCACAGCTCTCTTGGGGGGTTTTACTCTCCCACTGGCTCGACTATGCTGCCTTAGGTTAAGCAGGACGCAGGTGCAGGTGTTATGTCCGCCATGAGTTGCTGGCCACAAGTTGTACTCTGCTGTTCTGCTATTTGCGCTTGACCCTGGACAGGGAACTTTCCTAAATGCCTGAATGCCTGAATGGGGGCTTGAGTGGGGCCGGTGGGGCGAGAGGGCTGGGAGCAGGGCACACTAGTTGGGCCGCTTCCACGGACTCACCAGGCTCACACACAGCAGCCGCTGCGCTCTCTGCTCACTCGCTCCCCTTGCTGCTGTTGCCGCTTTCACTCCCCTCGGTTCAATGGGGAGGTTCGCGGTTCATGCCTGCGGCTCCCGAGGTGCTCCCGAGATGCTCCTGAGGTGTTGCCTTCCTCTGCAGGGTCTTGGGGTTCTGGACCGCTTGTCTGGGGCTCCTTGACTGCAGTGGCAGCAACCGCCGCTCACTCCGCTCCTCCGCTGCTCTTCTCGCCATCACGTCACGTGTCAAAAGATACAGTGACTTAGTGACAGGGGGTACCCCTGCAGCATGCCTCTGTGAATATATAAACTCCCAGTCAATACGCCATTGAGCAAAATTCTGGCTGAGCAATTTTTATAGAGCTACTGAAGAGAGAATAAAACAGGGACTAATACTCAAGACTGCCAAAACCTCCCACAGGTATGCCCAACATACTTGATCAAATGCCTTGGCAACGTCTTTGATGACCACAGCCAAGGGAATTGCATGAGCAGCGACCAAGTCGTTACACCCAATCAACTGCTGGGTGAACTCATGGATCTGACACTTTGGCATGAAGCCCCTCTGATCTAGATGTATTAATTGAGGGGCTAACTTGGCCAATCTCATGGCCAGAATACTCATAAAACCACCAGTGTAATCTGGATTTAAAATGGAAATTGGTCGTTAAGAATCAGCCTTCCTGGGTCTTTGGCTGGCTTTAAAATCGATATAATTGTGGCGTTCCCCCATGAATCAAGGATCTGTACCTTACCCTGATGTGTTGAATTAAACAGTACCTCCGATACTGGCACAATCTCTTCCTTTAAAAGCTTTTAAAAAAAATGTTTTATAGAGTTTTATGTAGCGTGAACAAGACCCGAAGATATTGAGTATCAGAGCGCTTTACATAGCACCAGTTTCGTTTCACAAGGACACATTCATTTTTTGCTAGGCACAGGGAGATTAAGTGATTTACCCAGAATCAAAGGATGTTGAGCGACATAGCTGAGACTAAAACTCGGTTCCCCAGCTTCGACATCGACTGCTCTAGCCGTAAGGCTACATCCTCTCCGCAAGGTTTTAAAGCTCCGGGGGATGGCATCAGGACTTGCTGCCTTTCTGTTTTTAATATATGACAGATGCTCCCTAATTTCCTCCTGAGTAATTTGTGCCTCCACGCACTCTTTACCCTCCACCATAAGCCCAGGGAGATTCATACTCCTCACCATTCCGAAAGCCTATTCAGGTTCAGAAACACCTCCTTGATGTACAATGCAGAGAATACAGAAACCATGTGCCCCTGCATGTCCTCAGCCCTATTTGAGATATCTACCTGGGGATTAACAACCATCTCCTTAATAATATTAAACAAAATGCCCTCTCGAGCACTCAATATATCCAAAAGAGTCTGATTGTACAGTCATACAAGATCAAATTCTTAAGTAGCGCACGCTCCAAATTCAAGTCCAAAATCAAGTCAAGTCAAAAACTTTATTCGGAAACATGTAAATCATGTCCATAAAAGTACATACATACAATACATGTTAAAAGAAAAAAAATACACTTAACAATCGCAATCCGCTAAAAATACAGTATGATACATATAACATGTCAGATAACACACTTTTTAAAAAAGTTTCCAATAAATAAATTACTTTAAAATTATTAGCTTAAAAATTCATGCTTTTCCTAGAGCTGATGGCCCTAAGTATATAACTAGCCGTATAAAAACAGATGTCAGGGTGATGCAAATTAAAAAGTAATTTCATTGCCGCTTTGATGGTTCTTGCTCCAAATTTAATAAATAAAGGTTTTAAAAAGAATTTACGATATTCACTGTACAGGTTACATACAAGTAGAAAGTGCTCTGTGCTTTGTTCTGAAATGTTGTCGCACCGACATGGACCTATAGGGCGCAT
Source organism: Lissotriton vulgaris (assembly GCF_964263255.1). Lineage (NCBI taxonomy): Eukaryota > Metazoa > Chordata > Amphibia > Caudata > Salamandridae > Lissotriton > Lissotriton vulgaris. The sequence goes on along the minus strand of NC_141685.1, from coordinate 1,132,545,620 downwards.
CTTAATCTCAGGAAATGCAACCAATAGGTGGACCGTACCCATCCTCATCCTGGTAAGGACAAACCGATGTTGCCCTTTGGTCACCTGGGGGAGGTAGGGGTGTAGGCCCACAAATTCGTTCAGTTGGTTGTAACGTATACAGGTGGAAAGTTTGAGATCATCCGTAGCTCGTCTTTCTGCACAATGATTTAAAAAGATTGATTTCAGACTCTCTTTAGAGAGATCCGAAGCAGAACAGTGATCTAATGTAACGTTTAACCCAAACACACTAGAAAAAGATTCAATTGTGTATTTAATCCATGGGATTTTGAGAAAATAGTCTAGACGTAAACAATCCTCAATGATAGCCCTATTAAATGAGGTTTCGTCTTTCATCCAGACCGAACGCCATAACATCAAAGGTCTCAACAGTAATAGATCATTTAGATGATGTAGTCCTAATTCTTTGTGAACCAGACTATTAGCAGTGGATGTCGGGAGACACAATAATTTTTTCAGAAATGTATTCTCTTCTACCTGTAGAGGTTCTACCCTGGATACCCCCCATACCCCTGCTCCGTAGAGAGCAGCCGAGAGACACCTGGCTTCAAAGATCTTAAGCATTACTTTAGGCCTTCTACTACCTAATTTACTTGCAAAAGCAAATATTCCGTTGGCACTCCTGATCATTTTGTCGTGCACCACCTTGTGCTCGACATCCCAGCGACCGTTTTTGGAAAAGGTAACCCCCAGGTAGCAGAAATTTTCCACACACTGCACCACTTGGCCATCAATGTGATACCTATAGGGCTTTTTAGTTTTGACATTACTAGCTCCACACTCCATCACATATGTCTTGCTCTTGTTAATGACCAGCTTTCTTTTTTCGATAAAGGCCACAAATTTGTCCATCAAGAGCTGTAGACCCCGGGGGGTCCTAGAGAGCAACACAGCGCCGTCCGCATAGAGTAACACGGGGATGGTACTTGTGTTTACTCTAGGGGCGTCCGCTGGTGCCTTCTTAAGGATCGAGTCTACTTCATTAATAAATAGAGTGAAAAGCAGGGGTGCCAGAACGCACCCTTGTCTAATACCTCTCCTGACCCAGAATTTGTCTGTACATTCGCCCGAAGGCCCGTACCGGACACTCGAGCTGAGCTTCTCGTACAAGCGGGCCAGAAAATATATAATTTCCCTAGGTGCTCCCATTTCTAGCAAGGTAGTCCATAGTATGGCGTGATCCACCAGGTCAAAAGCGCTGCTCAAGTCAGCGAAACAAAGGTAGAGTGAACCATTTTTTGCTCGGGTGTATTTCCCTATCAGGAGTTCCAGGTTTAAACATTGTTCAATGCAACCTCTTCCTTTCCTAACCCCCAAATTGGCAGTCTGTCATTATCTGATTAGACTCTGCCCACTCTTCTAATCGGACGAGGAGTACACGGCTCATAATCTTGACGGACGAATCCAGCAATGAGATTGGCCGGTAGTTTTTAACGTTTCCTCGGTCCCCTTTCTTGTGAATCGGAACTATTATTGATTCAGACCAGGTGCACGGGATAGTACAGTGAACAGCAGCATTAAAAACTTTGACTAGTACTGGCCCCCAAGTCTCAGGTGCAAATTTGTATACATCAACTGGGACACCGTCGGGTCCCTGGGCCTTTCCGCCCTTACTGGCCCTGATACTACTTAGGACCTCCTGTAAGGTGATGTCTAGGCTAAGTACTGGCCAAGAGCAACTTATCGGCAACACTACCGTATTAGGATTAAAAATGCCAGAAAAATGCTGTACCCATGATTCCTTACCTACGTTTGAGGTCAACACGGGGAGTTTGTCATCTTTTAAAAAGGGGCTGTTAACTACTGCCCAGAAAAGAGTACAGTTATTCGAAACAGCCGCTTGATCAAAACGCTCCCAAGCTTCCTCACGTAGTTCAGCTTTCCTTTGCTTAAGAGCTGAATTATAGTCAAATCTAAGCTTAGCTACAACCGTTTTGTCTCTAGGTTTAATGGTTAATGCCTTTTTTAGAGTCTTCAGTGCCACAGTACATGCATTATTGAACCATCCCCTTGCTTTATTGTTAGAATTTCCAGCAGCCCTAGTAAACTTATCACTAATAAAAACATTGATTTTTGTAAAGTGAAAAATACAGGCCTCCATATTTGATTTCTCATCAGTAATTGATGTGATGTCATTTAAGCAGCATGAGATAATGCAATTAGAAGTTACTTCAGCTTTATCCCCAGCCCACCTTATTCTGAATCCGTTCGGCCTATGTACCTCAATGTTTGTGATAGGGCTACTATCTGGAGTTATGCAAGCTTCCCAAAACCTAGTTTCAATAACAAGACAGTTATGATCACTAACCATGTGGTCTACAACCTTGACACCAGAGCTAAAATGAGCTAGTTCGGAAGACATGCAAATAAAATCAATTACAGTGTTCGCCCCTCTCCCTATAAAAGTTGGCAAGCTATCACCCTTCTCGTCCTGCTCAATCTCTATGATCTCCATATCGTGGGCCAGTAGGAAAGAGTTCAGGGTTTCTCCATATGTATTGTGTTGGAAATGTGTGGCTGGCTCTCCAACACGGTTCAAAGTGCCACACAACTTTTGATTAGAGAGTGGGCAAACAGAAATGTTAAAATCTCCAACATATATGAACTCAAAAACTGTATTAGAAGCTTTCATCAATTGTTTGATTGCGACGTCTAATTCTAAAATAACCATATATCTACTAGCATCAAAAACATTATTATACATATTAATCAGCAGAATGTTTTTGTCTGCCTCATCAGCTAACCATAGCAGTTGGGAGTTATTGCCCACGGTGATATGCTCCGTCACCCTAATTCGCATTTTCACAGAAATCAGAATCAGCAAACCACCTTTGGCCCTCCCTGAGGTAGTTGCTACTGCTGGTAGCTCATTTGCTACAAAACCATCAAGGCCCTTGAAATTTAAACACCAGGTCTCTTGTAAACAAAGGATATCAAATGTTCTAATTAGTTCTAACCACCCTAATACTTCAAATTTAGAAACTAGTCCTGCTATATTCCAACTGGCAATGTGGCAAGATGTTGATGCCCCCTCTAAGGTATTACAAAATGTACCCACAGACTTAGGCAATGTACCACCTATAGAATTTGGGGACTGATTTAAGTCTACTCCTGCGGACACTTCGGCAATCTCGTGACTGACCTCTTGTCAATCGCAGTTATTAAGACCAGACAGGGCATCAAATCTGTTATGTAATAGCAGGCTTGGTACTAGGGGAGAAGCCCAGCGGTTATGCATATTCAAGTTGTTGTCCCATCCTAGTGCTGGCGTTTTTGGCAGGGTTACATTTTGCTGTTCCCCATAGAAGAATTTTAATGTTAGGGGAACCACCGTACCTCTTCTACGCTGAGGCGGAAGAATATGTGTTAAGACATTTGGAAGTACATCGGGGTGTGCAAATGTTACCGCCACACAGTCCCCTTTAAATCTTTTGGGGCGATTCCCTATCCAAGGGACACGTTTAACTGCTTTAATGTCATGCGCCAGTTGCTGTAACCCTCCAGGCGCTAACCTCATATTACCTGAGAGCCAATGGAGGGCCTTACTACTCAGAGAGCTAGATGACTCGGTGATGCCGTCATCCAAAAGGGGTACATTAGCTAACACCAGTACAACGGGTGAGGCTTCCTCAATAAACTGCAGTGGGTCTGTACCGTGAACTTGTGCTTGTGGTAAATTTACTATCAACGGGCGCCCTTCTGCTGTTGTTACAGGTTGATTAACTTTCGGGGCCGGCATGAGGACTGGATTAGTCAGCACACCAGATGTCCCTTCTCCCACTTGGTTAATCCCTTCGGTACTGTTTCTTGTTATTAATAAAGTATTAAGGTTGCCTATTTCCTCCGTCAATTTAGTTTGCACACCTCCAAGTCTTTTCACTTCAGCCTGCAATTTATCGATTTTAGAGATCAGAGGTTTTACAATTTCAATAAGTTTGCCCTCTACGACCTCAAGCAGTTTACTCAACATTTCATCATCTCCTCTTTTTATTAAAGACCCTTCCCCAACAGCCTTTTGGGGAGCTCTCGAAGAACCTGGGGATAATGTTCTTTTCCTTTTCACTCTTGGCCTTGGGCCGCCCTGTTTCCGCTGATTCTTCACACAGGTGCGCACAGGCCGGGGTGTGTACTCAATCGGTGGTAAATCATCCTCCACAGGACCAGTTTCAGTTTCTGGGTCTGAATCTATAACATTTTCTGAGTCTCCGTCCAGAATAACAGGGGATGGTAACATGATCAATGGCTGGCTGCTAGACTCAATAATAGGTGGTGCAATTGGTGAGACCCTGGTTTCCACCAACACGAAAGGGCTATCATTAGTTGACAGAGGTAAGGTAGGGCTTAGTCTACACAAGTCTGGTGACTGGCTTAGCCCAAGTGATTCCCTCCTCTGTTCGTTTATTTTCTTGACTGTTTGCACAACATAGTTGTCCATGGTGTTTGCGGGCAAAGCAGCAGGTTTCTTTTTAGACATCATCTATGTATAAAACGCTGTTAACAATCAACACAGGGACGACAACAGAGTCTTACTTGTGGGCGCGTCTCTGATGGAACAGGGGGTCGAGCCCTGCCCCTGCCTCCTCCTGCCGATGAGGGCCGTAGAGGGCCCGCCCTTTGCCCGGGCTTAGCCCCGGGCGCTCCCGCGCGCGACTCGCGGGGGCGAGGGGCGTTCCGTTCTTTCAAGCGCCTCCGGGCGCTCGTGCGGCGCCACTTCCGCCGCCGGGGCACCTGGGAGTTGTAGTCTGGTCGGGCGCTGGAGCGCTATGGTGCTGAACGCTGGTAGCGCTAGCCGTTTCCCTCACGGCGTTGGTAGGGCGCTGGAGCGCTAGAATGCTGAGCGCTGGCAAGCTGTCTGCTGTACTCGATGGCCGTTCACCTCACGGCTTGTGAGGATGTCCCGCCGGAGCTCTGGGCGCTCCGTTCTTTCAAGCGCCTCCGGGCGCTCGTGCGGCGTCACTTCCGCCGCCGGGGCACCTGGGAGTTGTAGTCTGGTCGGGCGCTGGAGCGCTATGGTGCTGAACGCTGGTAGCGCTAGCCGTTTCCCTCACGGCGTTGGTAGGGCGCTGGAGCGCTAGAATGCTGAGCGCTGGCAAGCTGTCTGCTGTACTCGATGGCCGTTCACCTCACGGCTTGTGAGGATGTCCCGCCGGAGCTCTGGGCGCTCCGTTCTTTCAAGCGCCTCCGGGCGCTCGTGCGGCGTCACTTCCGCCGCCGGGGCACCTGGGAGTTGTAGTCTGGTCGGGCGCTGGAGCGCTATGGTGCTGAACGCTGGTAGCGCTAGCCGTTTCCCTCACGGCGTTGGTAGGGCGCTGGAGCGCTAGAATGCTGAGCGCTGGCAAGCTGTCTGCTGTACTCGATGGCCGTTCACCTCACGGCTTGTGAGGATGTCCCGCCGGAGCTCTGGGCGCTCCGTTCTTTCAAGCGCCTCCGGGCGCTCGTGCGGCGTCACTTCCGCCGCCGGGGCACCTGGGAGTTGTAGTCTGGTCGGGCGCTGGAGCGCTATGGTGCTGAACGCTGATAGCGCTAGCCGTTTCCCTCACGGCGTTGGTAGGGCGCTGGAGCGCTAGAATGCTGAGCGCTGGCAAGCTGTCTGCTGTACTCGATGGCCGTTCACCTCACGGCTTGTGAGCAAGTCCAAAATCAAATCCTGGATTTGATTTTGGACTTGAATTTGGAGCGTGCGCTACTTAAGACTTTGATCTTGTATGACTGTACAATCAGACTCTTTTGGATATATTGAGTTCTCGAGAGGGCATTTTGTTTGTTTGTTGTTATACTTAGTATAACTGTTGGTGGATGTAGGTAACCACTTCCTCTTCCCAGAGCACCACATTGAATTGCTACCCTACAAACCCTGAATTTGCAGAGCGCCCCTCGTCTGTGGTTACCCTACCTACTTTTCTTAATAATATTCCTGGACTTCTCAACCCTTGCCTTCCATGTCAGTAACACACCAACTCACTCCCCATACTCGAACTGCTTCATGCAATTGGCATGCCATCTTTCCCTGCATATTGTATCTAGCTTGATTTTAAAATTCAGCTGGGTCTCCTCTAACTGCTTCAGCATCCTTTCTCTATCCACTACCTTTTTTGCACCCGCAAAGCAGCCTTCAGATCCCCCACTCTGCTCCAATCAGGCTAATTCTGCCTTTTCAGACTTATTTTTAAATTGCGCATGACTTCTCAAAACCCCTCAAATAAAGGCTTTAGAAGCATCCCCGATTATTCGAGGGGAGCTGAGCCAGCATAATCAAGTAAAAAGTCAGCACTACCTTTTTTAAGGTGGATGCCACACCAGCATCAAGGAGGAGAGCTAGTTTAAATGCTGTCTTGAATTCTGCCTGTTTCCAGGACAATGAAGCAGCATGAAGACATCAGAATGGTCCAAAATATGCCCAGGAACATGGTTGACCTCTTTTATTTTAGCATCAAGATCCTTATCTACAAAAAAGTAACCCAGCCTAGAATAGTGGCAATATGTTTTACTATGTAACACATAGCCTCTCATCGAGCCCTTTAGGTGTCTCCATACATCCTTATACAAATCAACAAAAGAGTGACTAGGACAATCAAAAATATAAAAGAGGAAGGAACTAGGTAAAAGGTAGTGAAATCAAAATTGAAGAGATTACTACCAGCTAGGCCCGAGTGATATACCCAGAAGGAACAGTATAGAAGTGGGTTAGACGTGCATAGAAAAAGAACCCTCAGGCACCGACTGAAAGTCGGTTGCCAGTTGTCTTCATTGGGTTTTTGTTTGGAAAATTATATCCAACAGTGAGAAAAAAGTGATTTAAAAGGAGTGCGGGCTACTCCCCAAACCTTTTTAATGAAGGGATAGCTCTGACTCTGTTAAAAATAGTGAACAAGGACGGACATTAAGGAAAATAATTTGAACCAAAATGTCCTATACAAATTAAATATACATAAATAGGTCGACATGTTTCTGCTATCTTGAGCCAAAATTCAGCTCAGCATTCATCAGGACCAAGATAGACCTCACCTTGTCGGTGACGCACGCTAAGGCGTCACTGGTAAAGTAAAAAGGCGGGATATTAATAACAATTACAAACTTGAATGTATTTGGAGCGTAGGGACTTCTTCATGTGTCCCTGTATAAGGTGAATGACGCAAAATTCATGCGAGCGATATCAAAAAGCCTCTTAGGCTCGTGGCGGGGGGTTTTCTTCACGCCAGGAGCAATTGCATCCCTGCGGCTCCCCTCCAAAGCACCTACTCGTCCACAGCCACGGCCTGAATCTCCATACATCCTTCAACCCTCAGCCCTGCAGCATATTCCTAAGAGCCTGCCTAGTCCTAGGTGTTTGAGCACAGTCTCTCCGGGTAGATCTATCTGAGGTGGTGTCTAGTAAGATGTTAAAATCGCCCCCATGGACCATCGGGACCGTTAACTCAACCAGATTGCACTCCAGGTTGGCTATAGAATGAGAGTCATCCAAATTTGGCCCATAGAACCCCACACACATGAACTCAAAACCAGCACATCTCTTGCCCGTCAAGGCCCACCAATCAGAACTATCAGTTTTTGTGAATGTAACCTCTACACCAACACCCTTCCTCACTAAAATCGTGACCCCATTACAATACTCCAGCCATCAAACTTTAGAGAAAAGGCCTCTACTCTCATTTGCAGTCAGGCGAGTCTCTTGTAAGATAACAATGAGGGCAGAACTTTTTTCAAGATACCGCATCAGCAATCTTTGCCTGCCCCCAACTCCTAAGACCATTAATGTTCCAGGTTAAAAAACATATCTCCTCACCACCTCCCATTATCTCCAACTATATTTAACCCCCTTTTTCGTTCGATTTTCTGGGGCCTGCATACAAAGAAACTATTACTTGGTGAGACAGAGGACATTTGTTTTCTTCTTTTTTTCATCTGATCCCACCCAGTGCCCATTCCCACATCCATCCCAGCACCCCACCCTGAGGAACCCTTCCAATACTTGTAGGCATTCCTTGGCGCCTGCCAATGAGAATTCCTTTTGACGGGATCTCTATGTGCTCTCTGTATTTCCTGCTCTAAATTGATGTGTGACCTGTCCTTTAGTACTGCATCCAAAGTCGGCTTCGGGTACATTCAGGAATGTGAAGTTATTTCTCCAGGAGTGTTTCTCAGCCCTCTCAAGATCTTCCTGCAAACCTTGATTTAGTTTAGTCAACAACCTTATCCCAGAAGTGTTTTTATGACATCCTTGATCGAATCAACCTCCTCCTCTAATGCTTTAGTGTGTGCTGCCACTTCATCAAGCTTCTGAGACAGAGCAGAGCAGGAAGCTTGAATGCCCACCTGATTGGCCTCTGAAACCTCAACCCTGCCTTTGATCTCTTCTTTTAAGGCCAGGAGAATGGCTGCTAGTGATTCCTCTGGCAAAACTCTGCTTATTTAATCTCTGATCTTCTCTTGCTGGCCCACTTGACAATGCTCACCAGCTTGATCTGACTCTTCTAATGCAGAAAGAGCTTCAAACCTGTTGCAGGTAACAATCTGGGCTACATTATGAGGATCTTCACCCTCCTCTGGTCTTCACCCTCCTCTGGTCTTCTTTCCACTTCAAGGGACCTAATTAGCCCGGTGAGGGCATCTGGAACTTCAGTGATGAGGGGTGTATCTATTCCCAAGCCCTATCTGCCTGTATCCACTTCAAAGCCCCCCTTAGCACTCTGTAAGGCTGATGAAGTCAAGACTTTAAAGAAGGATTTGAGTGCAGGTGTTATCTTAGTCTGCAGAACTGCCATCTTGCAGCCTCTTCCTCCAGGGCTCTTACTAGGCCACTTAACGGGCTTCCCCAATTTAGTGCCAGAGGCGCCAGCAACTCCGCCCGGCATACACCCGTTGATCCTTCACTGTGCTTTTCGAAACAGCAGGAGTGAATTTCAGTGCAGGACTTACCTTAGCAATCACTATAGCATGAGTACACAGTGTGTATCTTGAGGTCTTATCGACAGACAGCCTTACCGATAGTTTGACCATTCTTATCCAGATGGATGGGGTACCAGACCCTCCTATCTTCTTCTACGGCCTTCTAGTCCCTCGGCCACTGCCTACCACTCTCCAGAAGCAAGGCGCTACTGTGTACTTCTGTATTCTGTATTTGCTTCTATGCTGGTCAAGGAGCTTCTTATGTTGGCATTCTGGCCTGTGGTGACGCTGCCACCGCCGCTGCGAGCCTGCCCAGCTCCAGGGGCCCCCTCAGCACACAGTAAATTTGCCGACAGCAGGGTACTTTTAAAGTCACTCCCGCCTCATAAATAAACCAGCGCGTACATGATGACATTTTGCGCTGCACACAGCGGCGTGGTTTTCAGCCTCAGCGGGAGGCATAGGGTGGGCCAGTATTGTCTGTAGGTTACCGAGCACAATCCCTCGAGGTTGCAGCCCCTGCTGACGGCTCTGCCAGCAATCACCCCCAGGTGCCAAAGTAGGACGTAGTCAAGTGACGCTGTGCAGGCTACAAGAGAATTAGGTCTACGCCCGAAAGTCACAGCAGTAATCGGTTGGTGATGGCCTTTCAGATGCAAAGGCTGGTGGTCAGAGGGGTCGTGAGTCCAAATGCACAGCTTGAATCCCTCAGGACCTATACTGTAACAGTTACACATGTAAAGGAAAACAACAGCCACTGTATCCTAGTTGGGATCACAATAATAATGAAAGTAGATCTGAGGATTGAACACGGACACATAAAAGATAGCAGAGTTTGGCAGCTAAATGGAGGGGGGATAACGCTCTGCAGGCTGCTTCTATGCAATTATTGCCATGCGGATATCAAGGAATCACAGTGTATGAATATGACTCCAATAAACAGAAATTCTAATGCACTGCAGTGCTACTCACAGAAAGACAACAATCCGTAGTTACACCTGGGAATCAGTGTGGGTCAAGAAGGGAAATGACACATCATCCGCATGAGCCTTAATAACCTCATCCAACGAGGGAGTTAATTAGGTAAACACAAGGAAGCCCCGCAAGAGACAGTCATTGGCTCGTCCATCTGGGCTTTGAAATGCCTAAAATAACAAGCTGCCGGTCCAGAACTCAACAGAGATCAATGATGAACAATGGCACAAAACCACCCCTACCGTGAGCAGGATATGCAGCACGGCACAAGACAATCCTGGGATTCACGTCACCCGACTGGTGCCATGGAAGCATTTACATTTGCTACAGCACAACGTTGTGACGTCATCAGCGCAACATTCCTGCCATCATGGGAATAGAAAGTTAACATCAACTTACCGAGAAGGCTTTCAAAGCAGTGTCCTACACCGACCCTGAGGAAACGACAGTGACATGACATACTGGCACAAGGGACAATGCATCCATACAAACCTATTCACTGAACATTTGACATAACATGTGGGACATACGCTGGCCCACACCTTCACAGCATGTTTCATTGAAAATCCAATTGTACTGGCACACAAGATTAAGTGGATGAGCCAAACACATCCAGCTGCACACAGCGATGCTGCAATTCCCCTTAGAGCCTGTGGTTATGATGTCCCACACAATGTCAACTGGGGGTATCACCAATGTGTCAGTGTTGAGGTTTACAGACATTGATGCTTCACCAGAGTAAAAACCTCCACAGCAGATGACTGTCAAGAAGGGTGACTGTCCTGTCATGGGAGTGGTGCAACATGAAATTTGATCCATGGTGATGAGACATGTTTGTTCTACAACATGCACAGAAACAGTTCCCACACATTCTCAAACCATACCAACCATAAACAGCCTATTTGGATCTCTTACCCAAACTGATATTTACACATGTCCATGCATGGAACGCTGATTCGGACCACGTTGCAATCATCATGAGGAATAGCAGGAGGATGAAGATGACGCGAACAGACAACAGGCACAGCAACCTGGGAATGACGACACACAAGGGCTCACCGTTTAAATTCATTGACAAGGACATGGGCATGTAAAAAACTGGAACAATGTAGTACACATATAAATTTCTAGCTCAGTCATTGCCCATTTCAGTGTGGCATGACATCAGCACTTGCGTGACACATCAGAACACACACATCAAAGTTACATTGCATACAGTCTGCTGGACACACACATTGCAACACATGCCACTCAATGCTACAAGCTTGCACACTCATTCCCAGTGACTCACCATTATGAGAAGAAGTTGCGTATGAGCTGACTCCGGATATCATCCTCCTCCTCTTCCTCAACACTTGCATCGTGACCAAGCCCTTCATCCTCAACGGGTGGATGTTCCTGATCCTCAGGATCCAGGATGAGTAGCACTGCCTTCTCAACTGCCATGTTGTGCAGCATGCAGCACACGATGAAGATATTACAGACCTTGGCCGGGGCATATGGGAGGGATTCGCCGGTCTTATCGAGGCACCGGAATCGGCTCTTCAGGAGGCCAAATATCCACTCAATCACTCGCCTGGTCTGCCCGTGTGCATTATTGTACCGCTGATCTGCAGCTGTTCTTGGGTTGCGGAGAGGTGCCATTAGCCATGGCATGTTGGGATATCCAGCGTCACCTACAAATATACATCATGTAAATAAGTGGTTCAGGAGATGCCTTCAGAGCAAAAGATACCGAGACACAGAGGACAAACAGAGTTTACCCACCAACAAGACATGCCTGATCGTTGCGCAGCTGCAGCATCATTCGTGGCACCCTGCTACGCCTCATGATGAATGCATCATGGCACGATCCTGGAAAACGTGCACAAACATGGGAAATCTGCATGTTAGCAAGACACACCACCAGGGCATTTATTGAATGGTAATGTTTCCTGTTGCGGTAAACCTGCCCCTGAGCCTGTGGTGGCACCCAAGCCACATGTGTCCCATCAACGGACCCAATGAAATGTGGCATCCCTCCCAGGGCATAGAATTCACCCTTGACATCTGTCAACTCTTCCGGAGTTGGAAATCTGATGAATTCATCAATGTGCTCCAACATGGCAGCTAAAACATCCCGCAGGACAAGGCTGAACATTGTTTGGCACATTCCCCCGACATCCCCTATGTTTAATTGAAACGTACCTGTTGCAAAGAAATGGAGGGCTGCCATCACCTTTATCCTGGGGCTCAGCGCAGTTGGATACCTGTGTCGCGGTTGGAGATGTGGTTCCAGCCTGTTCGTCAAGTCCTGAATCAACTGTCGAGTGAATCTGTAACGTCGGATACAGTCACGTTCCCTCATGGTAGCCAAGTCTGGAAATGGCCTTGGTAAAGGCGGTGTCCTGCAGGACATATTTGGGAAGAATGGAGAATAACTGTCAGCCAACATCGATAGCAATGTACATAGCACATGCAAAACTACTAGTACACATCAGGTCACTATGGAGTGTGGCGTGTGCAATACATCCAGGACACATATGGCAGCTTGCTGGCACTCCTACAACAACCCAGATACACCAGTTGATTTAAAAATAAACATGACAGAAGGGGCGCTAGAGGGCGCCGAGCAAGATGGCCGCACTTGCGTGAGGCTCCGCCGAGACCATCTAATATTCGCTTATTTATCCTACAAATCCTGACTCTTGAGCCCCGTACCTGAGTTGTGCACTCCCCGCTGACTTTGGGGAGTCGCCGCTGCGCTTTTCTCCTGGGCGGCGGCTGCGACAGACGCCCCTGGAGCCGAGCTGCCCTCCACCGGAATCCCGCCTGCGGAACCTCGGCCCTCATGGGGGACCCGTCCTGCTGTGGTCCAGGCTGGAGACCCCCCTGCCGCCTGCGGGGCGAGCCTGAAAGAAGTGGTGCCCGGTGCTTGTGGTGGTGGAGCCGGTGAAGATTTCTCCGAGCGGCGGCAGGGCAACGAATGGCCTGATCTCGGCCCTTTTGGTTGCGGTGAGTGGGGCGGGGCGCTACGCAAGCCCGGGGCTGCGGAGGTGGCGCCGGGTCGAGCTGGGCCGCGCCGCGCGAGCTGTAGCCGGCGGGGGGCACGGGGAGAAGGCCTGTAGGGTGGTGGAGTGGCTCGCGCAGCTTGGCGGACTGCACTACATGGGGGCTGCCTCTTCGCTGCGGCCGCTGCACAGAGAGGAGGAGCAGGGCGCTGCTATATAGCGGAGGGAACCTTCTGCGCCTGCCATTTTGTGACCTCCTTTCGGGACCGGTGGCTGGGAGGAGAGTGCCACCTTGGGATCCCTATTTACGACGCAGGCGCTGCCAGGAGGAACGTACACAGGCTGTAGCCCTGGCGATATAATCGCTAATCTGATTTTGGGCACTGTTGGGCTGACATTATTGCGAGAGCTGGGAGGCTGATTCTAGGACACTTTGGCGCGCTTTCACCTCCGGGCGCGGTGGCACTGTCTGACCCAGGCTGGGGATAGTCGAGGAGGCGAGGGCCCTCTCCTTGGTGTGGGGCAGCCGGTGTATGATCTGTCTTTGCTAGGGGCCTCTCGCCTGATACACCCTCTCTGCATTTTTGCACCCCAGACTGGGCTGCTCTGATCGCCACTATGGGCAGGCCGGAGAGGAATCAGCCGAAGATCACATTTGAGGCTAAAAAGACGGCGCTCATGTCCTCCCAGGTGCCGCCGGACACTGAGCAAGGGGGGGCAGTTGGGGGCGCCCCAAATTTGGAATCTACGCTAGTGGCTATGCAGAAGACCCTCCAATCCATCGAAGGCACCATGGAATCTGTTAATCATCGCCTGGACCAAATGGCGACACAGTTCGACCGCCAAAACGAGCGGATGGGGGAGGTGGAGCAAAGAGTGTCCGCCACCGAAGATGGCCTTGCCACGGTCTCCACTAAGGTTTTCAACATGGAGAGGGTGTTGGCGGTCATACAGGCAAAGAACGAGGAGTTGGAAGGGAGGTCCAGAAGGAATAGTGTCCGCGTCACGGGCCTGCCAGAGTCCACGAATGTTGGTCGCATGGAGGACTATATGGAACGCATGGTCATAGACATTTTTGGGGCGGACCAGTTGTCTCGTGTCTTCATAGTAGAACGTGCTCATCGCTCCCTGGCAAAACGCCCACCGCCCGGGGCGCCGCCGCGTCCGATAGTGGCCAGGATTTTGAACTATAGGGACCGAGATACCATTCTACGCCTTGCAAGGGAAAAGGGCTCCATTGAATATCAGGGAAACAAACTTGAGTTCTATCCTGACTTTACCATGGCAGTGCAGACGGCGCGCAAGGAATTTGCCACAGTGAAGCAGCTTTTGCGTGCTGAAGACATTCCATATGCCATGTTATATCCCGCTCGCCTTCGGATAGGGCCTCCGTCGGATAATAAAATCTTTTCCTCCCCTAAGGCGGCCATGGACTACGCCAAAAAACAGAAAAAACGCAAGAGAGCGCCAAATAGGCTTCTGGATGGCGAGGAGGAACGGCAGGATGAAGTAGCCTGACCTGTTACATATACTCCATTGAGGGGGGGGCACGGCTGTGCAGTACTGTATTGTGCCTTCTTTGAAATTGTGCAGTTGATCGCTGTGGCCCGCTCCTGCAGTACTCTGGTGACTGGATTGCCTCGTACAACCCCCATGACTGCTGTCGTGGGACGAGCGAACTGGCCTGCGTTATTTTTCCTAGTCAAGCCATATGTGCTGTTGTATTGACCATGCATCCTGTGGGGGCTGTGGGGGGCCTGGCTTGTTGCTGTGAATGGAGGGGGGCACGTGCGCATGCCGTGATGACTGCTTCTGGCGCTGCCCACCTCAGTTGCTGCCTCTACTGAACCATGACAGAATCAATGGGTGTCATATTGCAATGTACTGATATTTGGCTGATGTTTTGCCTTTTCCTATGACCACGAAGATGGGGTGCAGAGGGTTGGGGTTTTGGTTATTGAGAATGGTCTTGCTCTCGTCAGTTTTCTGGGGAGAGTTGTGCGCCACTACGCCCCTGGATATTGTAGATCCCCACACACAGTTGTTTGCATTGTTGGGGGTTGCAAGGGGGGGGTATGGGATGGCTTTGGCAAATTGGGGCTGCTGAAGTGGGTGGTGGGATGGGGGAAAGGTTTTTGGAGTTTGTAGGGGAGTTGTTGTTTATCCTGGTCAGTGGTTGGGGCTCTGAATTACCTGTAGGATGTGTTGACCATTGTTGGTATTTGTATGCTGTGCCTTGCAAGAGCGCTAATGGCCTTTCTAGATCACTGGGTAACGACTGTTGGGTTGACGGGTGGGAGCTGGTAGGGGTCTTATGATTGCTGGGTTGCTTGAGAGGTTGGCGATATGGATAGGGGGGGTAAACTCACTTGTGTCACATGGAATGTGCGGGGTCTCAATCGGCCGCAAAAGACACGACAAATGCTTGCTTTTCTAAATATGTCTATAAAGAAGAAGGTACCCACACTTCCAATTGTTTAATTTAAACTTATTTAGAGCAAGAAATGAACCAAATCTATCATGTTCATCTCGGCAATTATTTAAGCCTTTTATTAATTATTTTTACAAAAGAGCAATATTTTTAGAAAGAGAAAAAGGAGTTCTCCACAAAAATAACCACACGTTTTCGTGAATGATTTCTACAAAACATATGTGCAAACATAAAACAGCAAACAGTCAATACATTTCATTTCATGATATGACGTGAGTTTAAAACAAACAGGTGGAAAAATGAAATCAAATAGGATGTCAAACTTATTAATCAATAGACATCAATGCATACATGCAATCATTTCAAAATTACTAGAATGCCAACGATATTTTAAATCGATAAGGTTCAGTCCCCCTTTGTCAACAACAAACTTCTTCAGCAATTTTAGGTTCTAATCCTTTATATCAAACTTTTGGGTTTGAGTCCTTTATGCCTTTATTTCAAACTTATGGGGTTGAGTCCTTTGTGGCGAAGGCACAAAGGACTCAACCCCATAAGTTTGAAATAAAGGCATAAAGGACTCAAACCCAAAAGTTTGATATAAAGGATTAGAACCTAAAATTGCTGAAGAAGTTTGTTGTTGACAAAGGGGGACTGAACCTTATCGATTTAAAATATCGTTGGCATTCTAGTAATTTTGAAATGATTGCATGTATGCATTGATGTCTATTGATTAATAAGTTTGACATCCTATTTGATTTCATTTTTCCACCTGTTTGTTTTAAACTCACGTCATATCATGAAATGAAATGTATTGACTGTTTGCTGTTTTATGTTTGCACATATGTTTTGTAGAAATCATTCACGAAAACGTGTGGTTATTTTTGTGGAGAACTCCTTTTTCTCTTTCTAAAAATATTGCTCTTTTGTAAAAATAATTAATAAAAGGCTTAAATAATTGCCGAGATGAACATGATAGATTTGGTTCATTTCTTGCTCTAAATAAGTTTAAATTAAACAATTGGAAGTGTGGGTACCTTCTTCTTTATAGACATAATTGGGCCCAACCCCACTTCAGTCCACAGGGCCATACCCCCCAGTTCCCGAAAGATGCTTTTCTAAATAGACATAGTGCTCAGGTTGTTTTTCTTCAGGAAACACACCTTCGGGGTAAGGCGGCTGAAATAGTGGGTAAGCACTGGGCGGGGGTAGGACTGGCCACGGCATATTCCTCCTATGCCTGGGGGGTGATGATTCTGATAAAGAAAAATGTCCCGTTTGAAATACACCATGAGGAGATTGACCAGGATGGTAGATATATCATTGTGCAGGGTAAATTGTGTGGTACGCTGATCACCCTTCTTAATGTATACGGACCGAATGTCGATGATCCTGATTTTTATGTTACACTTTGGAACAAACTGTATATGCTTCCCCCATCGGCTATCCTCTGCGGTGGTGATTTGAATGTCACGCTGGATGCTGAATTGGACAAGAAGCAGGACAGACCATGTGTGCGCAAGAAAGCGGCTGATGCGGTATGTGAGGGTATGCATGGGCTGCAACTATTGGATATCTGGAGATTGAAGTACCCGAGCAAGCGAGAGGGAACATGTTACACGTCGGCGCATGATACGTGGTCGAGATTGGATTACTGGCTGGTAACTCGTGATGTGAGTGGATGGGTGTTGGGTTTTGAACATCTGCCTCGCACTATCTCCGACCACGCACCTGTTAAACTGGTGCTACAGATGCCAGCGCATTCGCCCGCTCCTTTCACTTGGCGTTTCTCCCCTGGTGTGTTGACTGATCAGGTGTTACGTGAGTGATTACGTCAGATCATTGAGGAGTTTTTTGTGAACAATGTGGGGTCTGTTGACAATATGAGTACAGTATGGGAGGCCTTCAAGGTGACGGTGAGGGGGGCGTGTATTGGCCTAAGATCAGGGGTGCTCACGTCTATCCGGGATTCCATGACCAGGCTGGAAAAAGAGTTGTTGGTTCTGGAGCGTCAGCTGGAGGTATGTGCGGAGGCCACGTTGCTAGCTGACATCAGGTCAAAAGTCACTGAATATAATGAACTGGCGGAGCAGGAGGTGAAATTCCTATCCAAACACGCCACAGCTAGATATTATGGAGAAGGGGGTAGGCCAGGGAGGGGGCTAGCGGAACGGGTCAGGGATCCCTGGGCACGCCACTGTACTGTGCAGGAGATTGACGATCAGGGGGACGTGGTGACTAGCACGGACGGTATTCTGGCTTGCTTTGCGAAACACTATGCACAACTCTATGAGCACAGGGACACGGCAGATGAGGAGGAAGTGAATAGGTACTTCGAGGACATAGCTCTGGTATGGTTGTCCAGGGGACAGCAGGAATTTCTCATGCATCATGTCACTGAGGCTGAGTTTAGGGAGGCAATTGCAGCTTTCCTGAACGGGAAGGCGCCTGGCACGGATGGTCTATCCTCCGAATTCTATAAAGAATATGCAGATTTGCTGATTCTGCAACTGGCCAAGGTCTTGGAGGAAGCGTTTGAATGCGGCCGGCTCCCGGCGACAATGAGAGAGGCGCTACTGGTAGCCTTGCCTAAACCAGGGAAGCCCTCAAACAAATGCGATTCGTATCGCCCCTATCACTCATGAACACCGATGTTAAAATAATTGCCAAGGTCTTAGCCACGAGACTGCGTTTACTCCTTCCAGTCATGGTGCTGCCGGATCAATCGGGGTTTGTTACTCTCAGGTCAACTACTCACAATCTGAGGGCTCTGTTTGCTGTGCTACACCTGCTTAAACCGGAGCTGGCTGCGGTGGCGGTCATGCTTGACGCTGCCAAGGCCTTTGATTCGGTGGCGTAGAAATATATGTTGGCTGTCCTGCACCGGATGGGGGTACCCTTTTTTTTTACTTCGCTGGTTGCTCTCTTATATACTGAGCCCACAGCGAGAGTGAGGGTCAATGGTCATGTCTCCTCCCCATTTCCGATTCAGAGGGGAACAAGGCAGGGTTGCCCACTCTCGCCTTTACTTTTTGCTATCATGATGGAACCACTGGCCTGTATCTTGCGGCAGAGGTATGCGGAAGTGGCGTTGAAGTTCCCTCTTAGATCCTTGGCTGTGTCAATGTATGCTGACGACATGGTACTCTATGTTCGTGAACCAGCGCTCCACCTGGAGAACATACTCCGGGAATTCATTAAGTTTGGTCGCCACTCTGGACTGACCATTAACTGGGACAAATCTGTTGTGCTACCTCTCACGGACATTACGCACCAGATCCCCTTGGAATTTCCCCT
This sequence comes from Lissotriton vulgaris, assembly GCF_964263255.1. NCBI lineage: Eukaryota > Metazoa > Chordata > Amphibia > Caudata > Salamandridae > Lissotriton > Lissotriton vulgaris. Next base: position 1,132,527,002 of record NC_141685.1, on the reverse strand, counting down.
GGAATGGGCAACAGAGTTGGTTCGATATCTAGGCGTCTGGGTGCACAGGGACGCCCAAGAAATTATAAGGGCTAATTATGGAGTTGCCATCTCTAAGTTGGAGGATCAGGTAGCGCGTTGGGCCCGTCTCCCTCTGACTCTAGCAGATCGAGTGTCCTTAATTAAAATGGTGGTTCTGCCGAAATTTCTTTATCTCTTTGTCAATATACCTGTCCAGCTGAAGTCGCACTTCTTTGCCAGACTGCGGTCCCTACTGATATCCCTCACCTGGGCCGGTAAGAAGCCACGTGTTACGTGGGAGGTACTGACCAAACCGTACGAACTGGGGGGGTTTGCTGTGCCGGACATGAAGCTTTATTATCTCTGTGCGCAAGCGCATTTTGTGACTTACTGGATGTGTGCTCCACCGTACACTCCGCACATGGCGCTTGAAGCCAGTGCTGTCCTGCCACATCCCCTAAGGGCCATGATTGTTAATGAACATTCGGTGTTTGAGAAGGGGGAGATTGACACTGTGCGGATCACGGCGACTGCCTGGGAAGAATTAGGCAGACGGGCAGCCAGGTTGCCGTTATATGCGCCGGCTATGCCGCTGCTTTATCACTCAGGTATATCGGTATCTGGAGAGATTGGAGGGTTACAGGTTCTGAGGGAAGCTGGACTTCAAACTATGGGGGATCTTTTCCCTGGGGCATCGTTTCTCCCCTTGCAGGCCATGACGGCCCGCTCCACTAACGCTGCTATGTCTACCTTTGTATACGTTAGGCTTCGGGCTGCGGTACATGCTCTATATCCAACATACCCGGAGGAGCCGTTGGCACTCGGGGCTTTACAGTCGCTTTACACTGCCACGGACAGGACTAAATTGCTATCTAAACTTTATCGAGCTGCACAGGAAGATGAGGGAGGGGTCGCAGTCTTGGCTAGGGCCAGATGGGATAGGAGTCTCCCAGAACCTTTGAGTGATGACGAATGGACCAAATGTTGTGCCATGACTGGGGGGTATGTGATTAATGGTAATTTTCGTCTACTGCATAATAAGTACATACATCAGTGGTACTACACGCCGGTTCAGCTGGCTAGGTTTGGTCTTCGAGAGTCTGCCCAGTGTTCCGGTGTGGAGAGAATGACGCTGACTTTGTACACCTGGCCTGGGGATGTTCCCGTGTGTATGACTTCTGGGTGGCGGTGTCTGAGACGCTTACTGCCATGACATAGACCGAAGTTGCGTTGGATGTGCGCCTTTGCCTCCTGGGAATTGCTTCTGGTATACCAGCAAAGTCTAGAAGGCTCGTTGTGTTGGCGCTCCAATTGGCCAAACGGAGAGTAGCTATGGGTTGGGGAGGGAGGAGAGCGCCTGATGTGCAGCTGTGGCTGAATGACATGGCTTATTGTAGGGATCAACTGAATTGTTACTATGAGGGACTGCCGGAGAAGGTGCGGCCACGGGATATATGGGCTCCATTTACGCTCTATATGCTTTCCCTAGCAGACACTGATAGCGAGAGGAGTGTGAGTGCCGACTTATCGGACGGAGGCGGTGAACCCGAATGAGTATTGACTGAGTGAGCGTGTGCCGTCTGTCCTGCACAGAATGTCTGAGCTATGGATATACTTGGAGGTTCCGCATTCACCATAACTGGACAGCGAGGCCTAACGGTCATACATGTACCCGCTGTTGTTTGAACCACGGTGAATGGCCCTATGAACGACTGCCTACCCTGGTTAATGCCCGTCTGCCACCTCTGGGGTTGATTACTTTTTGGACACTGTTCCTAACAGGCTCGGAATACTCACAAGGACCAGGATTGGGAGGGGTGGGGGGGAGTTGGGTTCTGTTATTGCTTGAGTTTGGTTCTTCAAAACTGTAAAATGAGACCGAGATACCATCAGGGCGCTACGGCCACAGTCTTATGGTGTACTTTGAACATTTTATTCTGGACAACTATTGTGCCTTCACGAGCTGTGCCTTACTAAGCTGTACACTTCTACCGGTGATATATGCTCCTGGGCTCGTCTGCCTCGGCTGGTACACTGATTGCGGCCGGCCCTACCAGTGGGTTGTAGGCACACCGCTGTGTATATGTATAATGTGCAATAAAGGTCTACCAAAAAAAAATTAAAAAAAAAAAAATAATAAAAAATAAACATGACATGCCCTCAAATGAGCTGCTGGGCTGGTCTGAGTGAACCGTTCAAAATATCACGGGAGTGACACACGTCACGATACCTGCAGTGTAAGGTTGTCATCCCATCCAGACAGCTGACTGCAAGGCACACGCACAGGTCACATGGAATGTCTAATGTACATATCAAACAGATTGCCATTAAGGTGTGCATGTGACAACAAAACAACACAGCCATTGTCACGATGCAGACATTTATGCCTGGGGAAAAATTGATGTCTGATACCATCAGAGCCAAAAGCCGTGAGAATGCACATGTGGCATGGTGTGCGTACATGTGAAACCATTCCCATCTCAACACAGACCCATGTTAGATGCACCAACAGCAGATTCAGTTTATGGAACACAAACAGCAAGCTCAATCTTTAACATTACACACACCGGACATAGTCTTATAGGGTCATGCTGAGCGTGAAATGTCAAGTGACAAAGTGCCCCAGTCCCTGGCATCATGAGACAGGTGCCCGTAGTGATGAATGTGCCATCCCGGTGTTGATGTGCATGACAACATCTGCATATTGATACATATTGGACAAGTGTAAAGGTGATGTGTACCACATATTGCCCCATCACACATGACATGTGTCAACAGGTCATCACACATTGATTGTGCAACAAGATCACATGCCCTGTGCTATATCACTGCCTGCCACACCTAGGGGCTGCTCATGTAAGTATGCAATGATAATTACTTGATAGACATCCTTTTTTGAAACGTACCCCTACATCCCTGCCATGTGTGCCCCTCGTATCACTATTGTTATGGTGCCATACGTAAGAGTGTGAACGGTACTGTCTGAAACACACGCTACCCCTGCATTGACTACAGCGTGAGAACCATACCGTCTGAAACGCACCGTACCCATGCATTTACTACAGCGTGTGAAACGTACCGTCTGAAACGAACCGTACCCCTGCATTCACTACAGCGTGTGAAACGTACGTCTGAAACGCACCGTACCCCTCCATTCACTACAGCGTGTGAAACGTACCGTCTGAAACGCACCGTTCCCCTGCATTCCGTGCGTGTGTGCGCATCGTATCACTATTGTAATCATGCCATACGTGAGCGCACCGTACCCCTACATTCCATGCGTGTGTGCGCATAGTATCACTATTGTAATCGTGCCATACGCGACCGTGTGAAACGCACCGTACACATGTGTGTATGTCAAAAAAGAGTTAGGGGACACCTAGGGGACGAGTAGTAGGCCCTGAATGCATCCTGGTTGTCATGGATACTGAGATTTGAGTGTGTGCTACAGGTGCCCTGCAAAATTCATTTGGTCATAAATATACAATGTTGCCAAATGATTGTGGAGCTGAAGCTTACATTTTAAACCATGCAAATGTGTGTCAGGGCCTTATGTGTGAAGGGATTGGATGAAACGTAGGATGCAAACTAATCTGGCCTATCACACTGTACTCATGAAATGTAGAGCCCCTCAGCAGCACTGATTTAAGCCTGCATGTAGCCCTGAGAGGGAACTTGCCTGCACAACATTGGAGTGGACCACACTGCTGCTGTCTCTGCATCCTCTGGCATATCATGATGGCTCGTACAGTAGATAGGGCCCCAGCCTTCAGTAAGGAGGAAAACAAGGCCCTAGCTGGATGCCCTTCTACCACAGTACAGCAAGCTGTATGGGAGATCAGAGGAGCAGGTGAGTTCTGACTGCACAACCTTCGAGTGTGCACCTGTTGTGTGTGTCATTGTGTATTGGTGTGACGGACATGCAATGTGGTTGTGAATGAGTCCCTGGGATGTACATGGTGGTGTCCCTCATGCAGAGCATGATGTAGTTTATGTGTGTTCACTCCTCACTTGCATTATGCTTACTGTGACCTTCACTGCATAGTGAATGACACGTTCAGCCATGCCAGACCTTGGTGGCTTTATTCTCAAATGTCCTGAGGTGGAACAGTGTTCCCCCAGGAGTGACAGGTGACTGTACTCACAGATGTTTATGACTTGAGGGGACCTGTGGTGAGATTGTCCAAATGATGTGTTAGACCTCATGAACATTGAAGTGTGTGAATGTTCTTTGTCATCTGGCTGAGTGTGTCTGTGATGTCTTGCACCACTGCTGCATGGCGTATGCAGCTGCTCTGCCATCTGATGTGACATGTAAGCAGTGCTGTGTGCCTGAATTGCTAAGCTAGCACAACACCTGTGACACCCCATTGTCAAATGGCACATGTGCAAAGTGAGGGTTGTTTCCGCTGTTGTCAGTGACCGGCGAGTGATCTGTGCCAGGGTGTGTCTGTCTGGTCTGCTGAGGGTTCTCAAGTGGGGTGGGATATGTGAGTGCTTGTCACATGCTGTCACTAACCCTGCAGTTGCATGTGTTGTCCAGTGTGTGCCATGATCTGTGAGTCTGTTGCACACGTTACGCCATCTGTAGGCTTTCAATGCCATGTAGTGTATTGTGGCTTGCACACAGGCCTAATTCACATGGCCAATGATGCAAGTCCTGTCACCATCCTATGCCCTGTTCACATTATCAATGGTGTGCAAGTGTGTGTGTCTGGGACATGGAGCAGTTGTAGTGATGTTGTTTCACTTTGTCTTCCTGACAGGTAACTGCCTACGAGAAGGGGGAAATATGGTTGGAGATAGTCAGGGCCGTCAGGTCTGCGGGGGGCCATCACCGGCGGCTGCGCAACATCCAGAAGCGGTGGCAGGACATCCGTTGCTGGACCCGGCGTATCGCCCGGATCCAGCTGGACCTGGATCCCCCACGCCGGCATGGTGGAAGCCGTTACCTCAACCCCCCACATGCTCCGGGTCCTGGCAGTCGTCTTTCCAGACCTCAATAGGCAGTTGCAGGAGAGACAGCAGCAAGGAGGGGGTATGCACATGGCTGTTTGTTATGTAGTGTGTCACCGGCTTTTTTAAGTGCTCTGAAGCCTGGCTACACTCCCACAGTTGTGGTATCTGGTCAGATGGGTTATATGTGCAGTGTCTTTCCGTTCACCATAGTCACCTAGTACTCATTTTCATACCTTCCCCTCCTTCACATGTGTCCCCGGGTCTGTGTGTAATCACATTTGCATCATGCTCATCTATAGTGCAAGGAAATAAGACTGCACATTGATTTCTGCATCATGTGGGAGGGTAGTCTGTGACATGGGTTGTGACCTTGCCTGTGCCATGACCTGTGCACTGTGTTTTGGCTTCATATTTGTTTGCACTGATGATGAGTCTCAACATAGGAGTGTGAGGTTTCTACTGCACACCCTTGCAGCATACAAGACCCATGTTGGGTTCTCAGACATGATGTACATCAGTGTGAGATATGCATAGTGGTACAGTCAGCATTCCAGAACCACGGATCAGTTTGCCCACTACATTCCCCTGAGACACCCTGGCCTCCTAATCAAGTGTGTCATCCAACACGGTGCCCATTCTATGTGGCTTCAGCATGGGTCTGCCTCAGTGGTATTGTTCCCTGGCATTGTTTGTATTTTTCCTGTGTCTGCTACATGTGTCCACTGGACACGGATACAAGATTTGGATTGTGCATACTCACACTGGGCAGTGCCTGTGTGCCTATTCACAACAATCTGTTGTTGGTAGTTTGTGAGTAAAATGTATTGCCAGCCCCACAAGGTGAGCTGCTGTTACTTTTTGGATTGTTGCTGCACAGTTTTTGTTAGCCTGATTCTGAGGTCCCAATTATTGAGCTGTTGCAGTCAGATTGACTGAGGTATGGGGGTGTTGTGCAGGAGAGGTCTACATGGGTGTAACGACCGGATTCTCAGACCAGAAAGAATCAGCTCACTAGAGCACCACCAACCCAGCCGAGACGTAATCACCTCCCTCCTTAGGACCTATTTACAACAGGTATCTATGTCTCCTACCCAAGGATCGGGAATTAGCAATATACATGCCTAAATCTTCTACAATACCACACTCACACCAGATAGTCTCGCAGCAACTCAGACCCAGATTATTCTACCCTAGGGCAGTTCTGATTACTCACCATTACACACTGACCGCAACCAGTGCTCTCACAAGCCACAATCCTGTGGGTATCCATACCAGTGTCCCCCCTGGTGCTCTCACTATTTCATACATACACAAACCACAATCCTGTGGGTATACACGCTGACCACAATCAGTGCTCTCACTAACGCCACTTTCCCTAGAGGCGATCTCATTACACACCAGTTTCCCCCCTGGTGCTCTCTCAAGCCACAATCTTGTGGGTATACACACTGACCACAATCAGTGCTCTCACTAACGCCGCTACACAACGACGATCACTTTCCTATGAATACCATTAGCTCTTCATGTTGGGGAATCTCTCACTATTTACTAGAGGTACAATACTACGATATTATAGATCACACAATGATAGTCGAATTATATGATGTACAACTTATCCTCTACTTCAAGGGCTCCTCTCTCCCTCATTATTCAGCTACTGCTTCCCTGATCGGGAATAACGTCCGTTCATAAAACAATACCTGACTAGAAGAATAGGTTACCTTTACTGTATAAAAACATGAGGGACACACTATATGCAAAAGTTATTCCCTGATTTAAGCGCTCCTCCTACCTTTTGATCAATCAGTTACCATACAGCATCTGGCTAGAAGAAAGGTTAGCTTTATCATAAGAATAACACATGCACACTGGTTCACTAAGAACTGGAGTTCCTTTATTACAATAACAATAACAATAACAATATAACACTATACTACAACACATAGCCTGAAGAGTAAAGGGGAATAGACACATACACAGATCTGCCGGGTCTCTGTAAAGCTTTATTACTATACTGTAAATAGCTAAAGAGGGAATGGATTATACTGCACACCGCTGAAAGAAAAAGGATTAGCAACACAATAGGGACAAGGTTAATGTTTAAATGTAAAGCAAACTGTATAACAGGAAGGGTATCACCTGATTAGTATGAAGTCTTGCTCTAGCTGTCATCTGGGTTCCTCTCTCGTCTGTGCCTTAGTTCGTCTCAGATCCTCCCCTGCACTCTTGGACACGCATCTGCGCTGATCACTCTGCTCTGGATTCCTCTCCCCCACGAACTCTCTCCACCTTCCAGCTTCAGCCTAATAGTTTCTGCTGCTCTGATAACCGTTCGCTCCACTAGCTTCTTCACTCTGTCTGATTATCTCAGCTCCAATGTCCAATTCACTCCAGCTGCTCCCACAGACTAATCCACGATATAACTTCAGTCTTTTCCAAAAGGCATCACTCCAGACTCCAGCTGATCACAACTCCTTCTGATAAGTAACTGCTTCTGACTGCTTCCTTCAGTTCCAAACATCATCTCACTTCTCTCTGTTCAAAAAACCATCTGCTCACAACTGCTTCTGACTTCTCTCTCTGGTTCCAACTCACTGACTGTCTGTCTGTCTTCTCTCTGTTCCAAGCATCGACTGTCTTCTTCTCTCCTCTGCTCCAACTGACTCACTCACAAACTGACTAACTGACAAACTGACAAACTGACTTCTCTCTGTTCCAAGCATCGACTGTCTTCTTCTCTCCTCTGCTCCAACTCCTTCTGATTGACTCCGCCTCTGCACTTCACTTATATGGAATACTCTCTCCTCATGGAAAGTTCCAGCCAGCAGCCTCCTCCCACCGATTCCATGTACCAGGCTCCTTGCTCTAGATGCTCCCACAGTGACCAGCTGCTTGTTTCGTCTAGAGACCTGAGCCCAGAGACACTTCCTGATTAGATTCAGCTCTGGCCGGTTCTCTTCAGTTCGCAAAGGGCGAACAACACCTCATAACTAAAACATCACCTTTACCTTGCAAGCATCTCAGTCTGCAGGGACAGAAAGCAAAATGGAGTCTCTCTAGTTCTGGGCCTTGTAGGCCTGAGAAGGATGAAATAACACTTAGCTCTGTCAGAGTACATACACAAACCATACCAATATGTATTATAAAGTCAGGATTACAGGATGCACCCTCTACTATAGGTAGGATGATGAAAGGACACATAATTATGTCAAAGCCAATAGGCAATAGATGGATTAGAGTCAAGAATAAGGGATCTATCATCATATTAAGCAGCTATCCTCCAGGTTATGCTTCTAGGTCTGGAAAAAGGCCTGAAAAGGACCAACACAAGGCAAGAATAGAGATTCAGGATGGTAGCAAGCTTAAAGTCACCATCACTCAGAAATAGAGCCAAAAATACGGTCACTACATTCCACCCTTGAATTTAACTTGCTAACATCCGTAAACAACAACAAACAAATAAACAAACATCAACATAATCTATCAACAAAACCAAAAACCAAAAGACTCACTAAAAAAAATGACAACTTAAGGAAATACCACCTAAAACTTGGTGTAGGGAATGTAAATCTAACAACCAACTGAAAACAAATCAAAGCACCCTTGATCTGAATGTTGAAATGTAACTAAAATTGATCTGATAACAACAGAAACCAACCAAAGCACCCTCGAACTAAATGTGCCTCAACTTCTAGTGATAACTCATGAAATCTATTGATGTAGGGACATGTTTGTGAAATGAAAACAACAAAGGGCCTAAATGAGGCCTACCTACTTCGGTCAACTTAAGAAAGGATTTGGTAAAATCTGACAAATAAACATGACAAAGGGTCCTCAAAGTCTGGGCAACTATTACTAATAGATGTAGGACATAACCTGACTAAAAGACACACCTCCCAGGACAATTTAAAGTCTAGGGTGACCACCCTTGGAACTAATCCCACTGTTCTAACTAAGAGTTGATGGAACAAAGTGAAAGTGTAATAACAGGAAAACAAGGACAACCCCATTCCTACAAAATAGCTGGTGTAGCACTATGCATATCAAGCAATAAATCAAAGAAAGTTATCTAAGTGTGGTGTATATATTCTTCTAAAAGATCATAGACTGAAACTTGGGAAATTGAGTAATAGTGGACCATGCCAAAGGCAATAGGTAAAGGTCACAAGTCATCTAACTCAGGAAACAGTTTGCACCTAATCCCTCTGTATCAATCTGTGGAACACATGTGTGCACCATCATTTAAAACATTGCTTTCTTTTCAGTGGCAAGACTGTTTTAGAGAAAACAGGAAAACTATGAAATAGGTGAAAGATAAACAAGTGTAAAATCAATCTGTATCAATAATGAAATAGCGTAGCATACTAAAATCAAAATATCATGTATCACAGGGCATCAGATTATTAAAGCAGCTCACTAGTCACACTATGACATTCAAATAATATCATTTGCATCATTGCATTAATGTGGCACTGCATCTTTTAAACTGGAAAATCAAAACCATGAACAGGACTGAGAATTTTTTCAAGTGGGGCCTGTGTATGGTAACTGCAAAAGTGGCATAATGTCCATCTGAAATAGAAACATGGGAAAAAATGCAAGACTCAAGAATGCAGGCCAAGGAATTACATTTCAAACTCCTTTCATAAAGGAACATCATTAATATTTTTTTTTTCAAAAATAGAACTATTGCCTTTGTCAGAAAAACTTTTTTTCTTTAGGGACTCCAGAATTTTAACCTGCAGATGGTAATGTAAATCGAAAAGTTCAGTCACTATAAAAAGTTCTCTTCTGTAGTTGGTTTCTCCTTAGGAAAACAGTTCATTCGTATAGGCCATGATCCTCCATCTTCATCTGTATCCTGTGCCAAGGAAGCACATCCTCCAGTCTGGTCCTCCTGGTACGTCTGCTTCTGGTCTGGGTCCAGGCTCGGGGTTTTTTGGGGGTAGGGGCACTCACTCCGAAAATAACAAAAACTCATCACTCCAAAATAAGAAAGTCACACTCATACAGGGCCCCCACACGATGATAGCCATCTGAAACGAGAAACACGCATCATCAATCTTGCAAAAACACATTTTCCATTCAGAAAGCACCCCAAGTGCTTTTCATCTATGTAAGAAACCTCCTAATTCTTGAAAAGAACTCTTCTAAATCCAAGGAATGATTTAAACATTCTACCTATACCATATTCTTTAAATTTGTTTGGGCAAAATCTAATTTTGTCATACACAGCCAGAAGGGCTGGAGCCTAGCTACTCCTCACTCCTTTGAGAAACAGCCCCTCCCTCCAGAAAGATGTCCGCGCTCAGAGTTTTGAATCAGCTCCAACCATAACAAGCAGGAGCCAGGGCTACCTTGCGATGTAATATTGAATCACTGCCAAATGCTGATCTCATTGCAGGAGCAAAGCTCCTGCCAATTATTCTGTTCAAGCATTTCATATCTCTAGTCAGAGATGCTGTCTGTGCCTACTGTATTTATCTAACTCCAAGGGCCAAGCGTCTGCCAATTATTCTGCATTTGCAAACATCCTTTATCTGAAGTCAATGAAGCTTTCTGGGCCGACTGTAAGGAAGAGCAACTTGACCCCCCCCCCTTATATAAACATTTCTCTGCGGAAAGAACTGAATCATAGCCAAGAATAACAAACTGGGTGTCTCTGCTCTCATAAGTCACCCACGGGGCGCCACCCTTTCAAAACTCTGAGTGCTGAGAACTGCTGAATATGTGCCAAAAATAAAAAAACAAGGACAGGCAAGTCTGCTTCAGAGGGACGCTCCAAAAAAAAAAGCCTCTCCTTTCAAAACACTTATGGGAGCCTGGCTCATATCAGTCAAGGTCAAAAACAAATTCCTTCTAACTTAAAACATACTTGTTCCCAGGCCGCAAACACTGCACCATTAATTCTAACTAATTTAAGCAAATTTAGACATGGTAAAAAGCATCCTAAAAACAGGAATTAATAAAGACACTTTTTATATAAACTAGACACATGCTAGTATTTTCAAGGAAGAAGCAAAATAATTCTGTAAAATCTAAAACAAACTATATAACATAATGTACTGCTATGCGCTGAAAAGGAAAATATTAAAACAACATTTCATGCAGCAACATAGTAAATCACGACACATTTCTTAAAATAACATGTGAAACACCATCAATTTAAACAAGGGGAATTTTGCACTGCATAACCAAGAATTCATAATTTGGTGCGCAAGCCTTTCTGTTCTACTTAGTAAAAGGCCCAGATTTATTTTTGCAGATAGCCATTTTTTCTAACTGAGTGGGTTTACTCACACGCTGGTCTGCTGCATATCAGCGCAAAATACAGAAACATGTGCATTTGAACTTTAAACAAAAGGACAGCTTGCATTAGGAAAATAATCAATTATATTTTCTAGATGTGCAAAATACACTACAGAGCATTTTTTTAAAAGCACACGGTTGCATTTCACTAATTAAAGCACATTCTATGATGGGTCTGTTTTTTCAACTGGTAAACACTAATTCTAAAACACAGAGATGTATCTCCCTTTGCAGCATCCACCCTTTTCTAAATCCGACTGGTTGATTTACAACTTTCCGACCTCCGAGTCAGACACATTAAATCATGTGTTCAAAGGCAAACCCACACAAACTTGTGGACGCATTTCAAACAGAATGTTAAATGAACACTGCTTTTTTTTCCTCCGTGCAAGATGTTAACCATCCGTCAGCTAGCTGACAAAGCACATAGGCGAACCCTGCAACTAATTAAAAAGTCAAATCAAACCATCATTAATCCAAACAGTCACTGACTTTCAGCGTCAGCTCACGTAACAATGAATGTTAAAAAGCATGTTAAAATAAATGCTGCCATCTCAATCTAAGATATTAACCCTTTGGCAGCTCAAATACAATCATTCCCCAATGTCTGCAGATACATGGGAAAATCATGAACTCATCTCTCCACGTTTTCATATAACACATGCGCACATCTTCAAAACATTTTCTCCAAGTACTTGAAAGAGAACCAGCTCTCTCCTGCCTAACATAATGATAGCATGCTATGTAGAAGCCATATTCACATGGCGCTATTCACAAGCCATATTTACAAGAAAGTCAACAATTCATAATAATGACATGCTCTTCACAAGCCATATTTACAAGGCGCAATTCACAAGGAACTCAGCAAGTCAAGATGAGAACATGCTCCTCACAAGCCATATTTACAAGGAGCTATTTACAAGGAACTCCACAAGTCATATTACACTGAATAAATTTCACAGCATAAGCAAATGCAGCAAGCAATTTAATGAGCAATTTACAAGCATTTTTCACACACATATGTACAACTGCATCAACACCAAGATGTAATTGGCTCCCTCTCGTACAGTTACCCTTCAAGCCTGACAGTTCAAACACCAAGATGAAAAGAATTTCTTCCACCCTGCATAAGTCAAATGCTATGATGTACTGCAATCTCCTTACACTCCAACTGTTCAAGCCCATAGGTCAATTTCGTGCCGAGTGCAAACCAACAAGATAAAAACAATACAGCGCACACAGGCTACGTAAACGATTCGTGACGCCAGATGTAACGACCGGATTCTCAGACCAGATGGAGTCAGCTCACCAGAGCACCACCAACCCAGCCGAGCCGTAATCACCTCCCTCCTTAGGACCTATTTACAACATGTATCTATGTCTCCTACCCAAGGATGGGGAATTAGCAATATACATGCCTAAATCTTCTGCAATACCACACTCACACCAGATAGTCTCGCGGCAACTCAGACCCAGATTATTCTACCCTAGGGCAGTTCTGATTACTTACCATTACAGACTAACTGCAACCAGTGCTCTTACAAGCCACAATCCTGTGGCTATCCACACCAGTGTCCCCCCTGGTGCTCTCACTATTTCATACATACACAAGCCACAATCCTGTGGGTATACACACTGACCACAATCAGTGCTCTCACTAACACCACTTTCCCTAGAGGCGATCTCATTACACACCAGTTTCCCCCTGGTGCTCTCTCAAGCCACAATCTTGTGGGTATACACACTGACCACAATCAGTGCTCTCACTAACGCCGCTACACAACGACGATCACTTTCCTATGAATACCATTAGCTCTTCATGTTGGGGAATCTCTCGCTATTTACTAGAGGTACAATACTACGATATTATAGATCACACAATGATAGTCGAATTATATGATGTACAACTTATCCTCTACTTCAAGGGCTCCTCTCTCCCTCATTATTCAGCTACTGCTTTCCTGATCGTGAATAACGTCCGTTCATAAAACAATACCTGACTAGAAGAACAGGTTACCTTTACTGTTTAAAAACAAGAGGTACACACTATATGCAAAAGTTATTCCCTGATTTAAGCGCTCCTCCTACCTTTTGATCCATTAGTTACCATACAGCATCTGGCTAGAAGAAAGGTTAGCTTTATCATAAGAATAACACATGCACACTGGTTCACTAAGAACTGGGGTTCCTTTATTACAATAACAATAACAATATAACACTATACTATAACACATAGCCTGAAAAGTAAAAGGGGAATAGACACATACACAGATCTGCGGGGTCTCTGTAAAGCTTTATTACTATACTGTAAATAGCTAAAGAGGGAATGGATTATACTGCACACCGCTGAAAGAAAAAGGATTAGCAACACAATAGGGACAAGGTTAATGTTTAAATGTAAAGCAAACTGTATAACAGGAAGGGTATCACCTGATTAGTATGAAGTCTTGCTCTAGCTGTCATCTGGGTTCCTCTCTCGTCTGTGCCTTAGTTCGTCTCAGATCCTCCCCTGCACTCTTGGACACGCATCTGCGCTGATCACTCTGCACTGGATTCCTCTCCCCCACGAACTCTCTCCACCTTCCAGCTTCAGTCTAATAGTTTCTGCCGCTCTGATAACCGTTCGCTCCACTAGCTTCTTCACTCTGTCTGATTATCTCAGCTCCAATGTCCAATTCACTCCAGCTGCTCCCACAGACTAATCCATGATATAACTTCAGTCTCTTCCAAAAGGCATCACTTCAGACTCCAGCTGATCACAACTCCTTCTGATAGGTAACTGCTTCTGACTGCTTCCTTCAGTTCCAAACATCATCTCACTTCTCTCTGTTCAAAACACCATCTGCTCACAACTGCGTCTGACTTCTCTCTCTGGTTCCAACTCACTGACTGTCCGTCTGTCTTCTCTCTGTTCCAAGCATCGACTGTCTTCTTCTCTCCTCTGCTCCAACTGACTCACTCACAAACTGACTAACTGACAAACTGACAAACTGACTTCTCTCTGTTCCAAGCATCGACTGTCTTCTTCTCTCCTCTGCTCCAACTCCTTCTGATTGACTCCGCCTCTGCACTTCACTAATATGGAATACTCTCTCCTCATGGAAAGTTCCAGCCAGCAGCCTCCTCCCACCGATTCCATGTACCAGGCTCCTTGCTCTAGATGCTCCCACAGTGACCAGCTGCTTGTTTCGTCTAGAGACCTGAGCCCAGAGACACTTCCTGATTAGATTCAGCTCTGGCCGGTTCTCTCCAGTTCGCAAAGGGCGAACAACACCTCATAACTAAAACATCACCTTTACCCTGCAAGCATCTCAGTCTGCAGGGACAAAAAGCAAAATGGAGTCTCTCTAGTTCTGGGCCTTGTAGGCCTGAGAAGGATGAAATAACACTTAGCTCTGTCAGAGTACATACACAAACCATACCAATATGTATTATAAAGTCAGGACTACAGGATCCACCGTCTACTATAGGTAGGATGATGAAAGGACACATAATTATGTCAAAGCCAATAGGCAATAGATGGATTAGAGTCAAGAATAAGGGATCTATCATCATTTTAAGCAGCTATCCTCTAGTTTATGCTTCTAGGTCTGGAAAAAGGCCTGAAAAGGACCAACATAAGGCAAGAATAGAGATTCAGGATGGTAGCAAGCTTAAAGTCACCATCACTCAGAAATAGAGCCAAAAATACGGTCACTACAATGGGTCTGCCTGATTTAGCCTTTCCAGGTCTGACCTGTGGGTGTGAATTGGCTGATCAATGTTTCACTGTTGGACTTGGCCCTTCTGGCAGTTTCACCCCTAAACTTTTTGCTTGTTATATGTGATTTAGCGCCAGATGTAGGTAATTTGTATTTTCCAATTCTTAAATACCGACTCATACCGAATCGGTAATTCAGAATCGGAAAATGGTATGTAGGTAAAAAAATCGGTAAAATTTACCGATACGGAATGACTCGGTATCTGAATTCGGTATATTCTGAATCGTTAAATTCCGAAGCGGTAAATTCCAAATCGGTAAAACCCATTCAGAACCTATGGGCCAGGAGGCCCATAGGAATGAATGGGTTTTACCGATTCGGATTTTACCGAATCGGAATTTACCATATCGGAATTTACCGATTCGGAAAATACCGAAACAGCAGTTTGAAATTCGACATGTGAGCCTGCCAACCAATCAGGATCACCCAACACACCCCACAACCAAGGCCCAGAGAATCCAACCAATCAGAATGAAGCACCCCTCCCCAGTACCTGGGAGTGGCCACACCCATGCAGGTGCACAGGAACTGTACAAACAATTGAGCTGAAGTGAGAGGAGCTGAGCATCCAGAGCCAAGCAGTGCTACAGAATGGAGTCCCAGGAAGGGCAAAAGGATGGTGGGGAGCGCAAAAGAAAGATAAAGTTCAGCCCAGCAGAACTGCAGGTGGCTGTAGAAGAAATAGTAAGTCACTACAACCAAATATTTGGAAGACAGTCTCTGCATGTTGCAGAGTCTGTGAAGAGGAACATATGGCTTGGCATACAGGGCAAAGTCAATACCATTGGTGTGACGCACCGGGAGATCGAGGACATTAAAAAGCGATGGTATGACCTGCGCATCATAACCAAAAAGAAGATTGCCGCCCAAAAAAAGGATGCTCGTTTGACAGGAGGTGGTCGAGCAAAGCACCAAAACTTTCTGAGATGGAGGAGCTTGTAGAAACCACCATGGAGCCAGAATGCATCCATGGGATTGGAGACCTGGACAGTACAGCCAGAGCAACAAAGAAAAAAGGTAAGATGCATGTACCCTAATCCACAACCATTACCCTGAACCCGTACCCCACTGTGTAGAGTCATGACACTGCAGAACAGCTCATACTTGGGGCCAGCAATGCATCATGGGAGACGTAGTCATGAGTACATACATGCAATGCATACACCACAAGACTCAGCAAGGCATGCCACACACATCTCCAAACACACAATGTACACTGGACAAAGGTGTGTAAAGTATTTATTTAAGAAGTACACACAGGTGAACAACAACATTGACCCTATGTCAATTTAATTCCACAGGAGAGTCCTCACGCTGTTCAGCACCACCAAGGGAGGAGAGGGCACCAGCAACTAAGAGAAGTGAGAAGGAGAAACAAAGCGCAGGTCATAGCGCTGTAGAAGGAGGCAACAACACAACCCAGGAAGCCTCAACACCAGAGCGAGCCTCAACACCTGTCCCGCTATCACCTCTATTGTTGGCTCTCCAGAGGTGGAAAGCACACCATTTACACCCAAACCAACTTCCAGGCCGACCATGCAGAGAAGGACAAGTAGGGCTGATGTGCCCCCTCAGAGGATCCTGCAAACCTCTGATGAGGAGGAGGATGATGTTGTAGATCAGACAACTGCACCTGTGGCTGACAAGGCCAGATCACAGATTACTGCTGGCGCTGCGCGCACCAGTGTCCTTGGCAGAAGGGCATGTGAGGCTGGCGATGGGCAGGAAGGTGGGAGCGTATTCTGTGGCCTGGAGGCCACAATGGTCAAAGTAGAGAGCGTGCAGGCCAAGGCACTGATGGCCGTGCATAGGCAGGTGCGCAGCATGAACAACAAAATGACAAACATTGACAAGGGAATAGGCCACATTGCCTGTAGTTTGGAGGCAATTTCCAAGGGGATGTCAGACATCTCTACCTACATGGGTGTACTGTCTGATAAGTTGGACAGGGATCAACTTGAGCGTCGCAGGGAGCGGCAGTATATGCGCAGCAGTCCAAGGCACTAAACAGATTTGCTACATCCACATCCCTACTGTGCCGCCGCTCAATTTCCATGCAGGATGCAATTGTGCACTGCTGCACAGACTTGACAAGGGGCATGGGAAGAGTGACCTCTGTGATGGAGCAGATGCTCACAACTCAAACAGGCAATGCTGGTGACACGGGTGTGGAGGAGACAGAGGGGTTCACCAGCAGGAGTGGCTTCAGCACACCTGTACCAGAGGTGCGCAGGAGCGTCAGGCACAGCAATGCTGAGTCAGGCCCCAGCCAAGATTTGGAATCCCTTTCACGTCAATCCCGGAATGTAGTGCGTGGGCGTAAGCATTAAACATTGCCAGAAATGCACAGGACTGCTCACAGTCACGTCAACTGAGCACATGCAGTCGTGCACATGGACATTTAAGGACAATGACTTCTCTATTATGTTACAGATGTAGTGAATATTAAACTACAATTGTCAAACACTATTCCTGTCTGTGTGTCATACATTACCTAGAAATATCGACGTGTAATCTCTGTCCGTCTCAATCTGCCATCTGTCGCTGCTGCTCCTGCTGCTTGGGGGTCTACATGTTCTTGGTCATCATCAATGTCCTTGTGATGTGTCACCTCCACCTCTGGTGTTCAGTGCTTAATTTGTGCCGGTGCTATCCGGTGCTCAGCACCGGCACTTAAATATCAGGGCCGGGTCTATGAATCTTGACTGCTGCCTGTAAAAAATAAATATAACTTTCTTCATTGAACGTGCAGCCACAGCCCACCCTGGCCCCCGCAGCGTGTGTTCATAGCTCGCCGCCGGCCGTCGACTCCGAGTCACTCTCATCATCAATCATGTGTGTCACCGTCACGGCGTTTGGGACCGGGTAACCGTTTAGTGTTGCAACTTGCAAGTTAGTCAGCCGCCGCCGCAACTGTGACACTCTCTTCTTTATCATAGGTGCTGGTGACGTGACAGTGCAGGTAGCGTAGCAGCCCAGGCAGGCACCCTCAGCTGCCCCTGCCCAGGCCAACTCCAGTCCAAAGCGAATATTTAATAAATAATATATAATATGCGACTGTGTCTGTGTTAGAAAACTGAAGTAGTAAGTTTAACTTTCGTTTCATGATTTTTTCATCTTCATGGCGCCTGGCGGCCGGCCGGCTGCGGAGTTGTTTATAGTTTCTGTTTGACACAGGGTGGGAGGGCCAGGGGCCTCGGAACGGAAGTTGCCAGGTGGTGCCGGGCTGGAGGTTCTGATGGGGGTAGGGGCTGTGCGTGAGCGCGGTAGCGCGTGCAGATTTTTTTCATTTTGGCTTAGGCTGCCACCAGTTACCAGCCACAGGCTAGCCACGCCCCAGCATAACCACCGCGCTGCGCAGTTACAGCGGCAGGCGGCAGCTCCCACTCCCCACGCGAAGAGCAGTACTGGCCAAGACTAGAGTCATCCTAGATTAGCCCGGCACCAAAGACGACGAGGAAGAAGCCGAAGGGCAGAGCTGACCCTGGGCTGTGCAGTGCAGGTGACGTCCGTGACGGTCTGGTGGCGGGCACTGCAGCCAGCCATGGGTCGGGTGTCTCTACTGGGCTGGGCCGCTGGCGCTGGCACCGCAGACTGCGGCCTGCTGCTAGATATCAAGCAGGCAGAACGCAGCAAAGTACAGTTGAGTTGAGCAGTGCCAGTGCGGTGTGCAGCTAGCTAGCCAGCCCAGGCTAGCAGTGTGTGTGTCTGACACTCCTTGCCTCAGCCTGCCGACCGGCCCCACCACGAATAACGGTAAGAACTGAAAATACAATAAATTAAGTTAAGCAGAGTACCACTAAGCACTTACAGTTTTAAGTTAAGCTTAGGTGACCCGATCAGCTCCCACACTTTGTTTTCCTTTCATTCCGGTGGACGAGGGGGGAGGTGGGAGGAGGTGCGAGTCTGTGACGGTGCCAATGAACCTATGGATTTCTAAAAGGTATTTTTACAGGCAGAAATGAATCTATCGGCCTTTGGTATTTGAGTTGTGCCAAAGTACTGGCAATTGCTAAAGGTCAGTTGTTGTAATTGGGCCTGAATCCTTCGAGCCAGCCTATTGTTACTCCATTCGGTTTTCAGGATGGCCAACATACTGACTATTGATCTCAATTGATAATCATTAAATTGAAATTGTTCCGATAAAGTATTTTGGCATTCAGTGTCACTGCTCGACTTGGCGTGCTGTGATTGCAATAACGCAGTAATTGTTTTCAAACGGTAGTTTTTACTTTGCATTGTTTATTAGGCCTCTAGCCCGTGTTAACAATTTAACCATCCAGATAAAAACACCTAAAGTTTTCTAGGAATATAGAAAAGACTGGTTAATACAAGCAAATGCTTCTGATGTAACCTGCAGATGACTTTGCCTTTTTTCCTGAAATAACAGTTCTAAAGTGTACTGCACAGAGTGTTCCTTTTTAGTGCAATTATTATGTGAGCCCTGACCTCAGTGACTGTCCGTGCGCCGCTTTCAATTGGCCCATTCTCTGATATCGTGACATTGCGTCTTGGCTCGATTCTGACCCCTGATTGCACGCCAACCTGGAGAGCTCCGGGTAATATGCGTGACTCCTGGTCACATATATCATTTAAGGATGAAGGGCCCGGCCGGCCGGGGTTTAGTTAAAGGCCCCAGTCCTCCTCCAGCAGGAGAAGTGTTGGTTCATTCGGGGGGACGTAGGTCACGCCTAGGGGCTGTGAAGGAGCCGGTGTGAGAGTGCTGGCTGAGCCCGGCTTAGAATGAAAACCATGCACTAGAGGTCCCCAACTGCAGGATTCGCTGAGTGAGTGAGAGGTAGCAAGGGGAGGCACCTGCTCACTCAAGGCTCAGGAAGGCATGCAAAGGGTCAGTATATAAACAGATTTCTTAGAACGCTGGTTACTTTCCTGTCGTTTTTACACTGCCTGCCTATATCCTCGCGCTTCAGGAGCAAACAGAAGTATGTTGACGGACTAAGGATGAGAAAAGGAGTCAACCCTGCGATGACACTGGAGATCAGAGGGGGTATGATTTTACTTTCGCTAACACTGGCATGTTTCTTTACTCAACTTCCATTGCTTCTGGGCCCCTCTACCTGCAATTGTCTAGTCTTAGTGCTAATGTAGCCTCTGCCCGGCCCCTGCCCTGGGCCTGAAGTATCCCCCAGGCTCCCACTCCCCGAAACAGTTTACTGCTTCGAAATGGCTAAATCCCTGCAGTTTAACCTTCCCAAATTAAAAAAACAAGTGATTGCGTTCTGAAATTGTGTAGCGGTGCTTCACAAGTTGCAACATGGATGTGTCCCCACCTGGGGTCAGGCCAGGGAAGCCACATTTTAGGTGTTTTCTGATAGAGTAAGCGGAAATTTGAAACTTTGGAAACCTCGCGTTCTAATGGCAGATTTAGCACAGAGCACATGATCTGGGGCCACTCTACCTTATTTTAAATATCCGATTCCTTGGTGGCAATCAGAATTTCTATTTTAATGATTTATCACTTCAAGAAGTTATTGGTAATCCATATATGGGATCTGGTCAGGAAATATATATTTTTTGTCCTTTAGTTACCCTCCCTCACTCACTCTCTGTGCCTCACTGTATGACTCTCTCCATTCTCTGCATGTTTCTCTCCCTATTTCTCTATACTTCCCTCTATTCGCCACCGGATTCCTCTCACCTTCCTCTCTCATTCTTATTCATTGACTCTCTTTTCTTTACCTCTCTCGCTGTATATATTCATTTTTTTGTAGTTTTTTATACCGTGGACCAGTCCCCCAAAGTAACATAATATGAACATCTATAAAAGGTTCTCTATCTTCTATTGTCCCTCTGCTTTACATTCTTCTTACACTGGTGACCCTCTCATACTCCATACATGTGCTGTGATTGTGCACTGTCTTCTTCGATCCCATCCATGGTAGCTAACATTTCCTTAAATCTTTATTAGCTTGAATGGTTGGTTCTGGAAATTGTAGTGTCTCAAGGCAGACTCTCTTTCGTCTCATGAAAACATGTTGAACTAAAAATTGCTTGCACACTTAAGTAGAGTTGGTATTTATTCCTAACTCTTGTCCAGTAAGGCTGCCACAGCTCTCGATCTGAGTAACCAGCAGTTTCTTGCCCCCCCCCCCCCCCCCCCACCCCCACCCAAAAAATTGGTTCCTCACCACGTCTGGCCTGCAAAGGGGTCCGTTTTCCGTGCTTCTTTCCTCAACTCAGTGCTGACAGGGACTCTGACTGAATGATGGAGTAGTTTACTTGAAGGGGATGGCTGGATAATTATTACAATTCAGGGCCTCTGAGTTTTTACTAGCCTTCTGTGTACCATTTCAATATTTGCAGTTTGCGTGTGAAGTATAAAAATAAATAAAACTCATTGCTCCCTTCGTGAATGGCATATTCTGTTTATCTGTGATGTTATGTGGAGAAATTATATGTTAGTCTGTAAAAAGAACAGAAACATTAGCAGGGCTTGTGATTAGGTCATAATTATTGAGAGTGCATTCCTCTGCTCTGCCTATAAGTGCAGATTTATCCTCAGCCAGTAGTGACTTTACATTGAAGCTTCTTTTTGCTGTTTGGGATCTGGCATTAGTGTATGGTTTCAACAATCTTTAGCACACTGCCATATGCAGTGTCTAGGTGCATTCCGTTCACTTGTGATTGAGAAAGCAGCCAGTATGTTAAGTGAGACTGCAGTTAGCGCTGGCGCCTTTATGCACCACTTCTAATATACCTGGAAGTGCAGCCATAGTGAGTTCCTAAACTCCCCTCTTTAATTTCAAACAGTGCAGCTACTCTTTCTAGTGCGTACAATTACTGCTATATCTACTGTATGGCAATGTTTGGCTTATGTGTTAACCCTATGAGCACTGGCACATTCTGGGTATATATGAATATTCAAAATAAATAAGTACTGGTGAGTGAGGACTAAACCTAGTTGGGAAGTTGGTGCCTGTGACCTTGATGGAAAGGTAGATTACATATGCTTTCCCAGTGCTTAATTTGTACTGGCTGTTGCAGGTGGGGCCCACCAGCACTTATTTTGGGGACCGCTACCTATTTTTCTTAATCAGACTTTCACCCAAAGCAGAGAGACAAAAACATGAAAAGGGAAAAGAAAGAGAAATATTGAAAAACAGTGAAACAGGAAGAAAGCTGTAACGAAAAAAATGTGCACAAATTAAGGGAAAGGGTTGGCTGGAGCTGTTCAATGGAGATCTACATGAAGTGCTGCCATTCTGTGAAACAAAGAGATAGACCTTTTCAAGTGGGGAAGAGCATGTAATCCTGACCTAAAAATGGTAAAAGGCATCTCCCTGTAAACATTGTCTCTCTTACTTTCCTTTGAGATAGGGACTGTAAAGCACCCAATGCTTGTAACTGTCATGCTGCTTCACTTCAGCCACCATTTTGCATGGAAGCTCCCATATTGCATCTGTCCGGGGTCCACTAAATGAACCTTTGCCACCATGTGCTAGTTTTCTGAAACTTGAGAGTCAGAAGTGCCCGTTGAGGATGTGGGTGGAGCTTTTAGAGTAAGTGGGTGGAGCCGAGGGAAGTGGGTGTGGCCTCCTAAAAAAATGTGAGCACCTGCACTTCATATTTTACAAATTAAGCACTGCTGGTGTTGGATTAAGCCCTGATCTCTTGACTGGGTGAGAGTATTCTGCTTAATTCAGAAACTCTGTCCATCACCACCCCCTGTTGTTTAATTACCTCCACCTCTGTGCCTTCTTTGGTGGCAAGATTGTGCAACATAGCACAGGTCACTATAATCTTGCAACACATGATGGGGGTGTAATGTCGTGCTCCTCCACTCTTGTGGAGGCAGCAAAACCTGCTCTTGAGGAGTCCAAATGTGCGCTCCACTACGTTGCGAGTTGACCTGTGTGCCACATTGTAACGCCTTTCGGCTCTGTAAGTTGGATTGAGGTATTGTTTGAGCACAAAGGAACGCAGGGCATATATGCACTATCGCCTAGGAGAGAATGATAGGTCCATGAGTTACATACACATGACACATACATCTGCCATTCATATCAGGGTGTGTTACACTTATTTACCTAGCAGATATCCATCACCAAAATCTCCAGCAACAAGACGTGTGTATATTCCGCTGTTCTGGAATATGTAGGAGTCGTGCGTGCTCCCTGGATATTTGGCCACTATGTCAGTGATGATGTTGGCAGCATTGCATATCACCTGCACATCGATGGAGTGTGTCGACTTACGATTTCTGTAGATGTGTTCAGTGGCTGCAGGTGGGCATAGTGGAATATGGGTGCCATCTATGCAGCCTATCACATGTGGGAAGTGTGCCAGTCCATAGAAGTCAGTTTTAGTTTTTGCAAGTTCCGCAGGTGTGTCAGGGAACAGGCTGTAATGTTCCATTCTCTGCGTCATGGCATCCAGGAAACTTCCTGAAGAAACAGGACAGGCAGCTCTGGGATACACCACCAACTGCAGCAATCACACTCTGGTAGCTCCCATAGGCAAGCAGGTGTAGGCTACACAGTACCTGCACATGGGGTGGAATGGCGAGGGCCCTGGGTGTTGGGTGATCCAGGTATGGGTGGAGGTTATGTTATGTTATGTTAAAATTATTTGTACCGCGCTCGGTCACCAGACGGTTTCATGGCGCTCATAACAAATGCGGAGGGCTGGAACGGGGGTTACTCGAACGCTGACTGAAAGAGGAAGGTTTTCAACATCCTACGAAAGCAATCATAGGTAGGGCAGTGTCGGAAAGCAGTCAGGAGGGAATTCCAGATTTTGGGGGCCAGAAAAGAAAAACAAAGGCCACCGTGCTTTTTGCGTTTGATTTTAGGAATTACTAGAAGATTGTGTGAGGTGGAGCGGAGATCTCTCAGGGGCACATATCGCTTCAGACTAGAAGAGATGAAGGCAGGAGCTTGAGGTCCCTAATTATGTCCAGGATGGTCTGGGGTGTACCTCTGCTTTATCTCAGGCTCAGTCAGTTGGAATATGGTGATCCTCTGTCTGTAGACCTGCTCCTCCCTTAGCCAGACCCTCTCTCCTGCTGCCTGTAGCCTTTGTCGCCTCGCAATCACATAGAATGCTGCCATTCTTGCAACACTGTTGCATTTTTGGCCCTTTTTTATAGCCTGCACCTGGTTACCACCTGCTTTCAGTCCATGGTACATACCGACTCTTAAATACCGAATTTCATGAAATTTGGTATTTTTGGCCTTTCCTACATCTCGATGGGCCTTTTTTACCGTTTCTTAATTACCGTTTCGGTAAATGAGGACTCGGTAAATAAGGAATAGGTATATACCGATTCGGTAAATATGGAATCGGTAAATACAGAATCAGATTTTTACTGATTCATATTTTCCGATTTGGTAATTATTTTACATCTACATCTCATTTTCGAGATACCGGCCGGTAACGGCCGAAATTACAGATTTTCAGCCGTTACGGACCGGAATTGGGCGACCTACATCGGGCCCTTAGTGTTAGTTAGTTTTGGCTTCTGCGCACTTTCACTGCATCCCAGTGGAAAATGCGTGCGCACTCTGAGTGGGTGTGGTGAGATAGGCATGCCCTCCCATAGGAATGCATGGGGAATGTATGTGTCCCTGGTAGTTCTGGATGTGTGGGGTGTGCAGGCTCGAGTTTGGTATGTGCAGACTCGTGTGATTAAATGCTGCGCGATGATGTGTGCGGCATGAATGTGACTAGTGTGGAAGTACCACTTCTAGAAGTTGGCATATCTGTGTAATTAAGGTGAAGTGACTGGCTGGCGTGTGATTGGCTGGAGCTGGCTGGTGTGCCAGGCTCCAGGAGTCAGGATGGGTCTGCCCCAGTGGTGAATGGAAGATCTGCATGTTGATGGCCGGGGAGGAATGCACCTGGGACCTGAATAGGGCTGGGCTTTCCACACACAATGCTGGCTCCGCCCCTGTGGTGTGTCTAATGTCCCTAGCCTGGCCAGTGAAAGGAAAAGGTGGCTGAGCACAACAAAGTGCTCCAAAACCAGTTGCATCTGGTTTTACCTTCACCCTGCACCTAAGGACAAAGGGTTTCTGTATAAAAAAGGGCCTGTGTTCCCTTGCAAAAGGTTCTCTTGTTCCTGACCTGAAGAGGGGGCCCTGCCGCTGCTGGGCACCAGGAGGATACCGCCACTAGGGACTGCCTCCTTACCTGGAAGCCCTGTGAGCTGGATCCTGGGCCCAGCCTTGCCCCCCTGCCCCCTGCCTTGCTAAAGGACCTTTCCTGGACTCTGCCCTGTGGCCCCTGGGAGCGCTTTTGTGGTGCTGTAGAGCACTTTCTTTTCACTTGCCAGGAGTGCCTGGTTTTCCTGAGTGGTAATTCCCCTTGTGACCAGCAGCCCAGAGCTGCAATTCCAGGACTGAAGGAATCCCCCGGCGTGAGGATCCCTCTACACTTTGAAACTGCCATAATTAATTATTAATTTAATTATAACGGGTGCCATCCCGTTTTATTATTTAATTACCGAGGGAGCCTACCCCTCAATATCATCGCCGCCAGCCTGGGGATCCCCTGTGAGGCATTGTTCCCGCCTACCCACCCCCGGGCCGCGCTGCCATTGGCTGCCGCAGCCGCGACCCGGAAGTGGTGCCCCCAAAAGCAGGAAGCAGACGGGAGCCTACCCCGTACTCCTGCACCGCCGAAGGCAAGTCGGCGTCTTCACACCCCCCTCCCCCGGGGCTCCCAAGAGCGAGGGAGAGCCCCGGAGAGCGAAGGAGGATTGCGAAGAGAGATCCCCGAGGAGCGGGAGCTCTCGCAGCAGCCGCCAGCGAAGACACAAAGAGGAGAGTCCCCCCCCGGCCGGTAAGGCGAACAGACCGGTGAGTGCAGGGGCTCCGATTGAGGTTGTTGCTGGGACATTCATTCAGCTACTACACAGGGGTAAGATTTGACTTTGACCCTGAACAGGGACTGTGACCACTTGAATATAACATGGCGGGGCGAGAAACCAGGAGCAAAGCGGCTAATTCTGTTGTTCACACAGTCGGCGCTATGGACAAATTTATCATTAGAGCCAATTCGCTCCTGACACATGAAATTGCCACCCTGGAACGCAGACTTTCCCAGGGAATTGAGAACGCTAAGCACTCCTCTCTAGGCCATATAGCCAAAGCCCTAACTCCCACTAGACAGGAACTTCCTGTGGAGACAAATGTATTAATTAGTACTCCATTGAACCAGGGAAGTACTGCGGTTCAACCGAGAGATTCCCCATTGATTAATTCTGTTAATCCGGAGTCAGTCCCATCGCCAAGCACTGTAGTCCCACCACCTGTAATTGAGAATGATGGGTTACACAATCGACCCCATCAAGGGCATAGGGAAGGAGCAATCCCCAAAAGGAAGCGTGGACCACATACATCGGGGGGCAAAAAGGCGAAGGTCCCTAAACATCATAACCTCACAGATAATAAAAAGGGCAGGAAGGAAAGTGAGCCCATACCCCGGGATACCCATACCCAAGCTAATATACAGGTTCAAAATCAGCCAGTACACTCAGTTAGCCTAACATCAGCCAATGGTCTCCGAGGGGCGGGTGAAGACTCAGCAGAATATATCAATCTGGGCAGTTTGCTTGAGTCTCTAATTCACCTGCTTGAAGTTAGACTCTCACAAATGGAGGCCAGGCTTACAAGAATAGAAGAAGCAACAGGGGCTACTGCAGATTATCTTAAGGCAGTTAATCACCAACAGGGGAAGTCGGATAATAATCATGGGGCTGCAATCGTAGCGGGGCCAGTCCATTCTGTAGTGCCCCCTCCCCCGAGTATTCCACCTCCATCTTCCCAACCCCTCCCTCCTGCTATCCCTTCTATTAATCCACCTTTGGGCACAACAAGGACAATGGTGACAGAGGGGCAAATTGGCTCGGAGGGCAAAACCCACAGTAATAAGCGAACTTTTCACCTTCCCCCTGAGGCAGCTCCGTTTGTGGTTATCCTAAGCGGAGTCTCTGAGCTTGCTACTTCTGTTAATGAAACTTTCGCATCCCTGAAAAATAAAGTCCTAAGTTGGTTAAATAAATATAGACCTCTCCCCCCTGGGGTCACCAGTGAAATTATGCTAGTCAGGCGAGTACCGTGGTTGGGTTCGACAAGGAAAAATTCCTCTGGTGACTGTGTCCTGATAAATTTCAGGGACCCGAGGACGGTGGCCCATATCTGTAACTGGTCTGTGGCTTCACCAGACACCTCTATACAAACTCTGCCACTGTCAGCCTTTTATCCTGATAAATTTGAGCGGTTTGGGGATGAGACGGATGAGGGCTGGTCATGGGTAACACCCAGACGACCACGCAGGGGTGACTGGTTAAGGCCGCTACTAAGAGTCCGTGGGAGAGGTGACTGGAACTCGCCCTACCATCACGGTCCTTATAGTCAATTCTCGCACCCCAACAGATTCAGCTCCCTGGACATGGTCGACTGACATCGTATCAGGGATGGGGCTAAACAGCAGCGGTGCACTAGCTTAGCTGGCTCTAGCGGCATTGGAGACATAGGGGCGCTCACTATCGGTGATCAGAGCAAAGATGGGGCCCGAGAAGTCAATAATGGACCACTTATGCTAGCCGGGGCATGTGAGAAATCTTCCCCCAGTCCCAATGACAGGATCACTACCCCTTGTGCCCGGAACCGTTTGCAGGTCACTTAGGACTTACCTGATCTAGATGCAAACGGGCCAAACAACTGCACCAATAAAGATATGGGTGTTATGGGACCTATCTCTATTGTTTCCTGGAATTTGGCAGGACTAGTTAATAAACTTGGCTCCCCTGATTGGGGGTCATTTATAGATGCACAAGACGTCTGCCTTTTCCAGGAGACATGGGCTAGTGAGGACTATTGGCGTTCGGGGTTTGCCACATTCTCAATCCCGGCGAAATGGGGGGAGGATGGACGCCCGTCTGGCGGACTACTTATCTGGGTGGGCTCCCACTTAGGGTGTAAGGCGAGGTCCCTCGAAACCAACTCTGTCGACGTCCAATGCGTACTTCTGGAGTGGCCAAATGCCGTCAAACTGGCACTGGTCAATGTTTATTCAAGACCAGTGGGTATAGCAAATGTCTCTGTCTCAATTGAGGAACTAGCCTTGTTTCTGAGTTCTATCCCGCATGGCACCTCGTATGTGGTAGGGGGAGATTTCAACTGCCAATTCGAGCCGCTGCCATCATTTCTGGATGGTGCAACCATGGAGGAGGATGACCAATGGGGAATCCCCCCCTTGGCGGGCCCTCCAGTGAAGTCTTGGACACCATTAGCCACCCAAATTATGTGCTTGACCCTAGTAAACTCTTTAAGGGCTGCAATGGCCGGGTCAACGGAGATATCCCTCCTAAACCGACTTTTAATAAACCAGGGCACAACTCTCGCCTGGACTATATATTAGTGGGAACGTGTGATTGGGTCAGAGTTGTGGACTTCAAGGTAACCCCCCGAGATGAAAGTGACCATAATGCGCTGATCTTAAAATTTGCGGTGCCGGGTGTTACTATTGCCACCCAGGGGGGCGATGGTCTTATGGAGCCTACCATGATCCTATCTAGCAATCGGCGTAGAGTTAGATGGCCCAAAATCATAGGAAACCCCAAAGATATCCAGAGGCTGTATGCCAAAACTGTCCCAGTCTTACAAAAAGTTGAAAATCTTATTCAACAATTCCCGTCTTTGGAGAGCCATAGAGAACTGGGGGATATTCATTTGGAGTTATGTGGTACCCTAGCCGAGGTCCTGAACCTGGTACGGAGGGTAAAGAAAGGCAAGGAGATGCGTGCTTCGTGGTATCACGCTGCCTGTAGGAAGGCCAAAGCTGACCTATTGGAGGCCATGAAGCAACATGATAATACTGTACTGATCAGGGCTAAGAGGAAGAAGTACAAACATCTTATCAAGAACGCCAAGATCGAATGGGACAATGACAACTGGTTGGATATGCTGGGTGCTCTCAAATCTAGAGACGCCCGGAAATTATGGCAGATTGTCAAAAGCGGCTCTGCTGATCCAACTTCAGCAGTTGAGGCTAATATTGCACCTAGTGTGTGGGAGGCCCATTTTTGATCTTTGTATGTGCAGGCTGATGTAGATCAGTCCGGGGGCCAAGCAGACCTAATGGCAGGTTCCACCCTCATCCCATTTCTGGAAGGGGATACATTTACCACGGCAGAGGTTGGGGCAGCTATTTCTAGACTCTCTCTAGAAAAAGCCCCAGGGTTGGACAAACTCCCAGGCGATTTATTTATACATGAACCAATGGTTTGGGCCCCATACTTACAGGTGGTTTTTAATGCAATCCTTGGAGGGATGTCGGTCCCTAGTACCTGGCTGGGGGCGGAGATTGTCCCCATCTTTAAGAAGGGTCCCCCTCTGCTCCCAGCCAATTATAGGCCTATCAGCTTAATTGACGTCCCACAAAAGATTTTTGTGAGGCTGATCTTGGATCGCCTATTAGAATGGATGCTAGACCACTCTGTGCTGAGCCCTTACCAAGCTGGGTTCAGGAATAAAGTATCTACTATAGATCAAGTTTTCCGTCTCGCTCTCTTATTTTGGAAAACGGTACAGTTGGAGGCTGGCAGCCTCTATACTGTATTCGTTGACCTACGAGCGGCCTTTGATCTTGTACCCCGTATGAAACTTTGGTCCGTGCTTTCTAACCTGGGGGTCCCGCAACATCTTCTAAATCTAGTCATCCGGTTACATACAGATAACTTTGCGCAGGTCAGATGTGGCAGGGAGGGAACTCTATCCAACAGATTCCCCGTTGACAGGGGGGTAAGACAGGGCTGTGTGTTAGCACCAACCCTGTTTTGTCTCTATGTCAACGGGGTCATTGCCCATCTGAATGGGGGTGAAAACAGCGATGCCCCCAAGCTCGCAGGCAGCAGGGTGCCGGCTATTATGTTCGCAGACAACACCCTGCTGCTCTCCAAGTCGCCCATGGGGATACAGCGAGTCCTCAATGGTTTCGAGACATTCTGTCAAGAACACGGCCTTGAAATCAATGCACTGAAAACCAAATATATGGTTTTCAACCCTCCATCTAAAACTCGCCTCAATCCGCATATCGGTGCTAATAGGCTGGAAAGGGTTCAAACTTTTGAGTATCAGGGGGTCACCCTAAATGAAAAGATGTCGTGGAGGCACCACCAGGAGAAATCTCAATTAAAACTGGCCCAAACAGCAGGAGGAATCATTAGGCTGATAAGCAAAAATAAATCTTCAACTAAGCCGGTTGGCCCACCGTTAGAGATCTATAGAGCACAGGCCAGGGGTGCGGGTATGTATGGAAGCGAACTCTGGGGCTACGCGTGTAAACGTGATTTAGTAGCAACAGAGAATAAATTTATTAGACAGCTTTTATCACTTCCTCTTAGCACCCCTCTGTTGCCAATGAGGCTCGATTTGAGTCTAAGACCCCTTGATGAAGATCTGGGCCTACGGCCCCTAACCTTTTGGCGTAGGTTATCGTCTGTACCAGAGCTATTCAACTACAGGTCAGAGTTGCAGGAAATCCTTACTCTCCCAAATGCTGGGAAAATCCCCTGGTTAAATTACATAAAAAAAGAACTAGGGCGAATAGGACTTCCCACCTTATGGTCCGATCCACTGCCATCATGTTCTAGGGTCTCACGGAAGTGGCTTTCCACACTGTACCATGGAAGTAAACTTGCTGCACACTCACAAAGTACAGGCCTGGGCACCCTTACGGAATCATTTCTAATGGCTAAGGACATCTACAGGCTCAAACCTGTTTTAGATGTTATATTTCCAATCACCATTAGGAAATTGTACCTACAATGGAGGTACGGCAGATTGCCGATTCGAGCTTATACCAGTAAATGGTCTGAGTCCTCGCCAAGCCACTGTCCAGGGTGTAAACTAGAGCAGGAAACTGAGTTGCACATACTGTTCTTTTGCAATGCTTATGTGCAGGCTAAGAGGCAATGGATTATCCCGGTGTGTAAAAACCTGGGGTTCTCCCAATGTCTGCATGCATATGGGGTCTTCAAATCCGATTTATCTGGGTTTATAGTTTTTGCCATAGCCAAATATCTGGGAATAGTTTGGCACAAGAGAAGACACCTATTAATTGGGGAGGTATGACAACAGTTAAATTGCAAATCTATCACAGTAACAATGTCTATATGTATGAGGCTGGCCCTTGTTTTATAATTGGTCTTATAATGTTTTTACCTTTCTATTTTATCTGTTTTTAATGTAATATTTTTGTATATTTTATGGCAATATGTTGCCGAAATAAAGAAAGATGATGATGTTCCGAGGGGTGCCGCTGCCGCCAGGCTCCGGCACCCCTGTGTCTCGCTCAAGCTGCGCCTCGGCCCGCCTCTCCCTCCTGGGGGAGACGGCTGGGCCTGCCGGTGCCCATGTGACTGGCGCACCTCTCCACACCCCTCCAGTGAGCCCACCCGCCCAGGTGGGTGGGCTCCTTCCCCTGACAGGCTTCCGAGAGACGGAGGGTTGCACGAAGGCTGCCGGTCGGGGAGATGGGCACGCGGCTCCCACCCCGTAGTCAGGTGCGGCTACCTGGTTGATCCTGCCAGTAGCATATGCTTGTCTCAAAGATTAAGCCATGCACGTGTAAGTACACACGGCCGGTACAGTGAAACTGCGAATGGCTCATTAAATCAGTTATGGTTCCTTTGATCGCTCCATCTGTTACTTGGATAACTGTGGTAATTCTAGAGCTAATACATGCCGACGAGCGCTGACCTCCCGGGATACATGCATTTAGCAGACCAAGACCAATTCAGGCTCGCCCGGCCACTTTGGTGACTCTAGATAACCTCGGGCCCATTGCACGGCCCGATCAACTTTCGATGGTACTTTCTGTGCCTACCATGGTGACCACGGGTAACGGGGAATCAGGGTTCGATTCCGGAGAGGGAGCCTGAGAAACGGCTACCACATCCAAGGAAGGCAGCAGGCGCGCAAATTACCCACTCCCGACTCGGGGAGGTAGTGACGAAAAATAACAATACAGGACTCTTTCGAGGCCATGTAATTGGAATGAGTACAATTTAAATCCTTTAACGAGGATCCATTGGAAGGCAAGTCTGGTGCCAGCAGCCGCGGTAATTCCAGCTCCAACAGCGTATATTAAAGTTGCTGCAGTTAAAAAGCTAGTAGTTGAATCTTGGGATCGAGCTGGCGGTCCGCCGCGAGGCGGGCTACTGCCTGTCCCAGCCCCTGCCTCTCGGCGCCCCCTTGATGCTCTTGACTGAGTGTCCTGGGGGTCCGAAGCGTTTACTTTGAAAAAATTAGAGTGTTCAAAGCAGGCCGGTCGCCTGAATACTTCAGCTAGGACTAATGGAATAGGACTCCGGTTCTATTTTGTTGATTTTCGGAACTGGGGCCATGATTAAGAGGGACAGCCGGGGAATTCGTATTGTGCCGCTAGGTGAACCTGCATATTGATCATTAACGGCGGAGCGGCCCGAGCGACCGACGGCGCCAGCCCAAATCCCTCGGCCGCCTCCTGAAAGCGCACATCATAGGTACAGGGCCCGGCCCTGCCCTGGCGTGCCCTGGGCGGCGGAGCGTTCCCCGGCCACATGGGGCGCTTGGGTGAGGACCGGGACTTCGGAGGGCCTCTTCCCCCCGGGGATTGCCCGACCGACGTGTGAGGGATCGAGGATGGTAGGGGGCGGCCCCTGTCCCCTGTCCCTCTCCGAGACGGAATCCAAGTTCACCCGGCACGACGTCCCCTCGGGTGGGGGGAAACCGAATGGCAGTGCATCCCCAGGCTGGTACCACTCCCTCCCTCGAAAAGGCCCAGCGACTGGGAAGTGGCCCTTCTCGCGTGGCAGGGCTGCCTGGAAGAGAAGGGGCCAAGGGCCTGTGAGTGGACCTTGGCTACTCTCGGTGGGAGGCGTGCGGGATGGGGGAAGACGCCTGACTCTACCCTTCGGCGCCTCCGACCCGGGCAAGGGCGGTGGTTGGCTAATTGCCAGCCCGACGGCATGGCTCGGGCGGCCTGGTGGCGGGCAGCTGATGTGCAGGTGGAGCGACCCTCCCTTGATGCCAGGTACCCGGTTTGACCTGGTCCCTTGTGGCCAGGCCGAGGGGTTAGAAGACTTGTGCGGTCCCTCCCGGTTACCCTGGGAGGAACCGGTGGCTGTGGGGCTGCCTGCCCCTGTCGCACTGGGAGTCCCCTTCCTTCCTTGCCCGCTGGTGGGTGGGCGGGTAGGCGGGGGCTCCCAGGCCGAGCGCCTGGCAGTGTTTTTTTCTCCCAATGGTGCAGTCTGACTCCCAGAGGGGAAGCCTTGAACGGGGCACCGGGGCCGTCTTGCCGCGCAGGCGGCGGACGGACGGTGTCGCCTTCCTCCCGCCTCTCCTGCACCCGCAGGCGGGCGAACGTTTTCGAAAAGTTGCCTGTGACTCTTGGCGGTGGATCATTCGGCTCGCGCGATGATGGAGAACGCAGCTAGCTGCGAGAATTAGTTTGAATTGCAGGACACATTGATCATTGACACTTCGAACGCACCTGGCAGTCCCGGGTTCCTCCCGGGGCTATGCCTGTCTGAGGGTCGCTCGATCGTCAATCGCCACCCCTTTGTCCCCCCACAAGTTCAGACCCCGATCGCCCGTGGCAGGGTCCCTCGCCGGGTCCTGCCGCGGAGGTACGCCGCCGGCGCGCCTGGCCCCGAGAAGGGGCCTGGCGACCGGTCTGCCCCGGGCCTGTCCCAAGGTACCTGGCTGCGTGCCGCGCGAGGCTGTCTGTGGTGTCCCCCTGGCTGCCCGCGCGCACGCACCTCGGGTGCCCACCTCCACGGCCGGCTTCCCGGAGAGGGCGAAGCACTTCCGGATGTGATCCGGGGAAAGAGGGCGCGCGGTGCCAGGTACCTTGCTTCTCCCCGGCAGCCCCCTTTGACGCTCCAGCATCATTCTTCCGACTACGACCTCAAATCAGACGTGGCGACCCGCTGAATTTAATCATATTACTAAGCAGAGGAAAAGAAACTAACCAGGATTCCCCCAGTAACGGCGAGTGAAGAGGGAAGAGCCAAGCGCAAAATCCCGGCCCGGCGGCGGGCGCGGGAAATGTGGCGTACAGAAGACCGACTCCCCGGCACCGCTCAGGGGGCCCTAGTCCTTCTGATCGAGGTTCACCCCGCGGACGGTGTTAGGCCCGTAGCGGCCCCCGGCGCACCAGGATCGGGTCTTCCGGAGTCGGGTTGCTTGGGAATGCAGCC